>NC_091284.1:72365235-72472735 GCF_032444005.1 Ranitomeya imitator
TGCCCATTTTTGGGGGACCGCACTGGCACAGGGTCCCTTATAGTACAATGAAGTGTCTCTGATGGTGGTGGTGCACACCCAAAGTCAGACACACCATCGTAATATGAGGGGCCCTGTGCCAGTACCCCCGCCCATGAGAGAGTGTTCCACCCCAGCTTGAACAGTGCTCTACCACTTGCAATACTTACCTCTCCCTGCTCCACCACTGTGTAGTCTGTGCTGTTAAATCCTTCAATGGCACTGCCAATACAAATTTGTTAAAATATACTGGGGCCGTGGCTTCCATTTAGACCAATTAATACTTTGCGCCTACTACCACTGTCTGCTACTCAGCAGAGGAGCCCACCCCAGTACCTAGCTATGCCACCTGGTTAGTCCTGTTACCAATTTTGAACTGCATTTAGCCTACTTTTTTATTTTAGGCCTACTAAGTCTGTGTGAGCATCTCATAACAGTTGTCCTTTGCTGAAAAAAGCTATGCCGCCTGTGTACTCCTCTTACCAATTTTGAACAGTATTTAGCCTACTTTTTTATTTTAGGCCTACTAAGTCTGTGTGAGCATCTCATTACAGTTGTCCTCCTCCGCTGAAAAAAGCTATTCCGCCTGTGTACTCCTCTTACCAAATTTGAACTGCATTTAGCCTACTTTTTTATTTTAGGCCTACTAAGTCTGTGTGAGTTTCTCATAACAGTTGTCCTCCTCCGCTGAAAAATACTATGCCGCCTGTGTACTCATACCAATTTTGAACCGCATGCAGCTTACTTTTTTATTTTAGGCCTACTAAGTCTGTGTGAGCCTCTCATAACAGTTGTCCTCCTCCGCTGAATGAAGCTAAGCCGCCTGTTTACTCCTGTTACCAATTTTGAACTGCTTTGAGCCAACTTTTTTATTTTAGGCCTACTAAGTCTTTCTGCGCCACTCATTACAGCTGTCCTCCATTGAACAAAGCTATGCCGCCTGTGTACTCCTCCTACCAATTTTGAACTGCATTTAGCCTACATTTTTATTTTAGGCCTACTAAGTCTGTTTGAGCCTCTCATAACAGTTGTCCTCCGCTGAACAAAGCTAAGCCGCCTATTTATTCCTGTTACCAATTTTGAACTGCTTTGAGCCAACTTTTTTATTTTAGGCCTACTAATTCGGTCTGCGCCACTCATTACAGCTGTCCTCCATTGAACAAAGCGAAGCCGCCTGTTTTCTCCAGTTACCAATTTTGAACTGCTTTGAGCCAACTTTTTTATTTAAGGCCTACTAAGTCTGTCTGCGCCATTCAATACAGCTGTCTTCCATTGAACAAAGCTATGCCGCCTGTGTACTCCAGTTACCAATTTTGAACTGCATTTAGCCTACTTACTTATTTAGGCCTACTAACTGTGTCTGCCTCCCATTACAGTTGTCCTCCACGGAACAAAGCTGAGCCTCAATTTTCACCGTTTCAGATATTAAACTGCATTTGGCCTACTTGTTTGGTTGGGCCTACTAACGGTGTCTGCCGCTCCTTGCTTTTCTCCTCCACTGAACGAAGCTGAGCCTCAATTTTCACCGTTTCAGATATTAAACTGCATTTGGCCTACTTGTTTGGTTGGGCTTTCTAACGGTGTCTGCCACTCCTTACTTTTCTCCTCCACTGAACAAAGCTGAGCCTCAATCTTCACCGTTTCAGATATTAAACTGCATTTGACCTACTTGTTTGGTTGTGCCTACTAATGGTGTCTGCCGCTCCTTGCTTTTCTCCTCCACTGAACAAAGCTGAGCCTCAATTTTCACCGTTTCAGATATTAAACTGCATTTGGCCTACTTGTTTGGTTGGGCTTACTAACGGTGTCTGCCGCTCCTTGCTTTTCTCCACCACTGAACAAAGCTGAGCCTCAATTTTCACCGTTTCAGATATTAACCCCTTTCTGCCATTAGACGTACTATTCCATCCATGTGGGGTGGGCCTTACTTCCCAAGGATGGAATAGTATGTCATAGGCGATCGGCCGTGCTCACGGAGGGAGCACGGCCGATCGCGGCCGGGTGTCAGCTGCTTATCGCAGCTGACATCCTGCACTATGTGCCAGGAGCGGTCACGGACCGCCCCCGGCACATTAACCCCCGGCACATCGCGATCATGCAGGGAAGCATCGCGCAGGGAGGGGGCTCCTTGCGGGCTTCCCTGAGCCCCCTGCAGCAACGCGATGTGATCGCGTTGCTACGGGGGTCTCCTACCTTCCTCCCTGCAGCAAGTCCCGGATCCAAGATGGCCGCGGATCCGGGTCCTGCAGGGAGGGAGGTGCCTTACCAAGTGCCTGCTCAGAGCAGGCACTTTGTAACGCTGCAGCGCTCTTTGACAGATCGGTGATCTGTCAGAGTGCTGGGCAAACTGGCAGATCACCGATCTGTATTGTCCCCCCCTGGGACAAAGTAAAAGAGTTAAAAAAAATTTTTACAAGTGTGTAATAAAAAAAAAAAAATCCTAAATAATGAAAAAAATATATATATATTATTCCCATAAATACATTTCTTTATCTAAATAAAAAAAAACAATAAAAGTACACATATTTAGTCCGTAATGACCCGACCTATAAAACTGTCCCACTAGTTAACCCCTTCAGTAAACACCGTAAGAAAAAAAAAAAACGAGACAAAAAACAACGCTTTATTATCATACCGCCGAACAAAAAGTGGAATAACACACGATCAAAAAGACGGATATAAATAACCATGGTACCGCTGAACGCATCATCTTGTCCCGCAAAAAACGAGCCGCCATACAGCAACATCAGCAAAAAAGTAAAAAAGTTATAGTCCTCAGAATAAATAATTATTTTTTCTATAAAATAGTTTTTATCGTATAAAAGCGCCAAAACATAAAAAAAAGAAATAAATGAGGTGTCGCTGTAATTGTACTGACCCGAAGAATAAAACTGCTTTATCAATTTTACCAAACGCGGAACGGTATAAACGCCTCCCCCAAAAGAAATTCTTGAATAGCTGGTTTTTGGTAATTCTGCCTCACATAAAATCGGAATAAAACACGATCAAAAAATGTCACATGCCCGAAAATGTTACCAATAAAAATGTCAACTCGTCCCGCAAAAAACAAGACCTCACATGACTCTGTGGACTCAAATATGGAAAAATTATAGCTCTCAAAATGTGGTAACGCAAAAAATATTTTTTGCAATAAAAAGCGTCTTTCAGTGTGTGACGGCTGCCAATCATAAAAATCCGCTAAAAAACCCGCTATAAAAGTAAATCAAACCCCCTTCATCACCCCCTTAGTTAGAGAAAAATAAAAAAATTAAAAAAATGTATTTATTTCCATTTTCCCATAAGGGTTAGTGCTAGGGTTAGGGCTAGGTTAGGGCTAGGGTTAGGGCTAGGGTTAGGGTTAGGGCTAGGGTTAGGGCTAGGGCTAGGGTTAGGGTTAGGGCTAGGGTTAGGGCTAGGGTTAGGGCTAGGGTTAGGGCTAGGGTTAGGACTAGGGTTATGGTTAGGGCTAGGGTTAGGGCTACAGTTAGGGTTAATGCTACAGTTAGGGTTGGGGCTAAAGTTAGGGTTAGGGTTTGGATTACATTTGCGGTTGGGAATAGGGTTGGGATTAGGGTTAGGGGTGTGTTAGGATTAGGGTTTCAGTTATAATTGGGGGGTTTCCACTGTTTAGACACATCAGGGGATCTCCAAACGCGACATGGCGTCCGATCTCAATTCCAGCCAATTCTGCGTTGAAAAAGTAAAACAGTGCTCCTTCCCTTCCGAGCTCTCCCGTGTGCCCAAACAGGAGTTTACCCCAACATATGGGGTATCAGCGTACTCAGGAAAAATTGGACAACAACTTTTGGGGTCCAATTTCTCCTGTTACCCTTGGGAAAATACAAAATTGGGGGCTGAAAAATAATTTTTGTGGGAAAAAAGGATTTTTTATTTTCCCGGCTCTGCGTTATAAACTGTAGTGAAACACTTGGGGGCTCAAAGTTCTCACAACACATCTAGATAAGTTCGAGGGGGTTCTAGTTTCCAATATGGGGTCACTTGTGGGGGGTTTCTACTGTTTAGGTACATTAGGGGCTCTGCAAACGCAATGTGACGCCTGCAGACCATTCCATCTAAGTCTGCATTCCAAATGGCGCTCCTTCCCGTCCGAGCCCTCCCATGCGCCCAAACGATGGGTCCCCCCACATATGGGGCATCAGCGCACTCAGGACAAATTGGACAACAACTTTTGGGGTCCAATTTCTCCTGTTACCCTTGAGAAAATACAAAACTGGGGGCTAAAAAATAATTTTGGGGGGAATTTTTTTTTTATTTTCACGGCTCTGCGTTAGAAACTGTAGTGAAACACTTGGGGGCTCAAAGTTCTCACAACACATCTAGATAAGTTCCTTGGGGGGTCTAGTTTCCAATATGGGCTCACATGTGGGGGGGGTTTCTACTGTTTAGGTACATTAGGGGCTCTGCAAACGCAATGTGACGCCTGCAGACCATTCCATCTAAGTCTGTATTCCAAATGGCGCTCCTTCCCTTCCGAGCCCTCCCATGTGCCCAAATGGTGGTTCCCCCCCACATATGGGGTATCAGCGCACCTAGGACAAATTCCACAACAACTTTTGGTGTCCAATTTCTCCTGTTACCCTCGGGAAAATACAAATCTGGGGGCTAAAAAATAATTTTTGTGGGAAAAAATTTTTGTTTGTTTTTTACGGCTCTGCATTATAAACTTCTGTGAAGCTCTTGGTGGGTCAAAGTGCTCACCACACATCTAGATAAGTTCCTTAGGGGGTCTACTTTCCAAAATGGTGTCACTTGTGGGGGGTTTCAATGTTTAGGCACATCAGTGGCTCTCCAAACGCAACATGGCATCTCATCTCAATTCCTGTGAATTTTGCATTGAAAAGTCAAACGGCGCTCCTTCCCTTCCGAGCTCTCCCATGCGCCCAAACAGTGGTTTACCCCCACATATGGGGTATCAGCGTACTCAGGACAAATTGTACAACAACTTTTTGGTTCCAATTTCTTCTCTTACCATTGGGAAAATAAAAAATTGGGGGCGAAAAGATAATTTTTATGAAAAAAAAATGATTTTTTATTTTTATGGTTCTGCATTATAAACTTCTGTGAAGCACTTGGTGGGTCAAAGTGCTCACCACACCTGTAGATAAGTTCCTTAGAGGGTCTACTTTCCAAAATGGTGTCACTTGTGGGGGGTTTCAATGTTTAGGCACATCAGTGGCTCTCTAAACGTAACATGGCATCTCATCTCAATTCCAGTTAATTTTGCATTAAAAAGTCAAATGGCGCTCCTTCGCTTCCAAGCTCTGTCATGCACCCAAACAGTGGTTTACCTCCACTTATTGGGTATCGGCGTACTCAGGACAAATTGTACAACAAGGTTTGGGGTCCATTTTCTCCTGAAACCCTTGGTAAAATAAAATAAATTTTAGCTGAAGTAATTTTTTTGTGAAAAAAAGTTAAATGTTAATTTTTATTTAAACATTCCAAAAATTCCTGTGAAAAACCTGAAGGGTTAATAATCTTCTTGAATGTGGTTTTGAGAACCTTGAGGGGTGCAGTTTTTAGAATGGTGTCACACTTGGGTATTTTCTATCATATAGACCCCTCAAAATGACTTCAAATGAGATGTGGTCCCTAAAATAAAATGGTGTTGTAAAAATGAGAAATTGCTGGTCAAATTTTAACCCTTATAACTCCCTAACAAAAAAAAAATTTTGGTTCCAAAATTGTGCTGATGTAAAGTAGACATGTGGGAAATGTTACTTATTAAGTAGTTTGTGTGACATATCTCTGTGATTTAATTGCATAAAATTTCAAAGTTGGAAAATTGCTAAATTTTCAAAATTTTCACCATATTTCCATTTTTTTCACAAATAAACGCAAGTAATATCAAATAAATTTTACCAATGTCATGAAGTACAATATGTCACGAAAAAACAGTGTCAGAATCACCAGGATCCGTTGAAGCGTTCCAGAGCTATAACCTCATAAAGGGACAGTGGTCAGAATTGTAAAAATTGGCACGGTCCATAACGTGCAAACCACCCTTGGGGGTAAAGGGGTTAAACTGCATTTGGCCTACTTGTTTGGTTGGGCCTAGTAACGGTGTATGCCACTCCTTGCTTTTCTCCTCCACTGAAAAAAGCTGAGCCTCAATTTTCACCATTTCAGTTATTAAACTGCATTTGGCCTACTTGTTTGGTTGGGCCTTCTAACGGTGTCTGCCGCTCCTTGTTTTTCTCCTCCACTGAACAAAGCTGAGCCTCAATTTTCACCGTTTCAGATATTAAACTGCATTTGGCCTACTTGTTTGGTTGGGCCTACTAACGGTGTCTGCCGCTCCTTGCTTTTCTCCTCCACTGAACAAAGCTGAGCCTCAATTTTCACCGTTTTAGATATTAAACTGCATTTGGCCTACTTGTTTGGTTGGGCCTACTAACGGTGTCTGCCGCTCCTTGCTTTTCTCCTCGACTGAACAAAGCTGAGCCTCAATTTTCACCGTTTCAGATATTAAACTGCATTTAGCCTTCTTGTTTGGTTGGGCCTTCTAGCGGTGTCTGCCGCTCCTTGCTTTTCTCCTCC
Source organism: Ranitomeya imitator (assembly GCF_032444005.1). Classification (NCBI taxonomy): domain Eukaryota; kingdom Metazoa; phylum Chordata; class Amphibia; order Anura; family Dendrobatidae; genus Ranitomeya; species Ranitomeya imitator. The sequence goes on from NC_091284.1 coordinate 72,371,815, forward strand.
ATTGACCAAAGCTGAGCCTCAATTTTCACCATTTCAGATTTGGCCTACTTGTTATTTGGGCCTACTAATGGTGTCTGCCGCTCCTTGCTTTTCTCCTCCACTGAACACAGCTGAGCCTCAATTTTCACCATTTCAGATATTAAACTGCATTTGACCTACTTGTTTGGTTGGGCCTTCTGACGGTGTCTGCCGCTGCTTTTTGTTCTCCTCCACAGAACAAAGCTGAACCTCAATTTTCACCCTGTTTCAGATATTAAACTGCATTTGGCCTACTTGTTTGGTTGGGCCTACTAACGGTGTCTGCTGCTCCTTGCTTTTCTCCTCCACTGAACAAAGCTGAGCCGCCTGTTTACTCCTGTTACCAATTTTGAACTGCATTTGGCCCACTTTATTACTTGGGACTACTAACTGTGTCTGCCACTCATTACAGTTGTCCTCCACAGAACAAAGCAATGCCGCCTGTTTAGTCCTGTTACCTCTTTTGAACTGCATTTAGCCTACTACATTATTTGGGCCTATATCTGTGTTTCCTCCTCATCCTGCCCATTGGCCAGCCACTGCTAGATGAGTCTGCTGGTAGATTGACCCAGACCACTACATTCCCCTTGCACTCTACACAGCCAGAATCTGACCCTGCTGAAAGTCTGGTTCCCCTTGCCGCATACTATACCACCTTACACGGGGACAAAGAGGAAGGTGCAGATGAAAGTGCAGGTTCCTTCATCAGGTAGGGGGCGGGACATACTTGTTGGCACTGGCACAGGGCCCTTCATAGTACGCAAAAGTGTCTCTGGCAGTGGGAGGCACCGCCCGCCATCAAATATACCACGTACTATTAGGGGCCCTGTGCCAGTGCCAACTAGTGGGCCCCCCTGCTTGCTCAGGATCGCAGCACTTGCAAGGTTGAAATACTTACCTCTCCCTGCTCCACCGCCGTGACGTATTCCGCGTTTCCCGGGCCCACAAAAATCTTGAGCCATCCCTACCCCCAACAACTTTAGCCAAATGAGCCCCTGTTTTCAATGCCTAACTATTATTCTAAAGTAAATTAAGATTGACAAGCTTAAGAAATACGAATTGATGTTTTTGGCATTAAAATGGGCACTATAGGTGTTTTCCTGTCCTCCACTCACTGCTGACTTTGATTCCCCATTGACTTGCATTGGGTTTTGTGTTCCGGTCAGCCCCAGACTTTTCGCAATAATCAGCCGATTTCATCCGACCCGACTCTTAACAAAGTCGGGTTTCGTGAAACACGACTTGATCCTAAAAAAGTAAAAGTCGCTCAACTCTAGTCGTCATCTTTAGGGTCTTGAACTTGGAAATGTAGCAGAAGGTACAAGATCAAAAGACCCTGCTGAGAACCAGCTGACGGTACTGGAACCCGGATGGCTAGCCGAAGCTACAAGAGCCAAAGGAACTACCGAGGAACAGCTGACGTTACTGGAACCCGGTTACTAAGCAGGAGGTACCCGTGCCAGAAAGGACTACCAAGGACAACCTGACGTTGGTGGAACTCGGATACCCAGAAGGAGGCACCCAAGCCAAAGGCTCTGCCCGGAACCATAACGGTACTGGAACCAGAATGGAGAGCAGTAGGTACAACAGCAAAAGACCCTGCCGAGAACCAGCTGACGGTACTGGAACCCTGATGGCTAGCCAAAGGTACAAGAGGCAATGGAACAACCGAGGACCAGCTGACATTACTGGAACCCGGTTTCTAAGCAGGAGGTACCCGTGCTAGAAAGCACTACCAAGGACCACCTGATGTTGGTGGAACTCAGATACGCAGAAGGAGGCACCTAAGTCAAAGCTCTGCCCGGAACCAGCTGACGGTACTGGAACCAGGATGGGGAGCAGAAGGTACAAGAGCAAAAGACCATGCCGAGAACCAGCTGATGGTACTGGAACCCGCATGGCTAGCCGAAGGTACAAGAGCCAATGTAACAACCGAGGACCAGCTGACGTTACTGGAACCCGGTTACTAAGCATGAGGTACCCGTGCTTGAAAGCACTACCAAGGACCACCTGATGTTGGTGGAACTCGGATACCCAGAAGGAGGTGTTAGGAGTCGAGTTTCCTCTGCTGCACAGGGGGAATCTCGATCCGTGTCTGCTGCGGTCTCCCATTCGGCATCGGCCGCAGCGGGGTCTGCTCAGCGGAGGCGTCGCTCCCAGCATCTCGCTGGGACTAATTCTGTGCAAAGGGTTACTGCTGCCTTTTCTGGCTCTCCTGTTGTACCCTGCACTGATCTGTGGCGAGCGGGCTCCTCTGGGACTGAGTCCTTATTTGCACACACTGAGCATGCCCAGGGCAAGATCTCCCGTTGGAGATCGAGGGTCACATGCTCAGGTACTGCAGCACGTCCCATTGGTCCTCCAGGAAGGTCCTGAAAGGGCAAAACTTCGGTGGCAGCTTCCTGTGCTGCAACTATATAAGCTGCGCATGACCGCACGGCAATGCGCTAGTATTGTCTTGAAAATATATATGTGTGTGTAGATGGATGTATGTCGAAGGATGAAAGCTCCTAAATATCCCTCCCTAGTGTTGTTGTCTGTTTGCGGATGATGGTAGCTATCTAGCGCCCGACTAGCCATCAGCACAAAACACACATAACAGCGTCTAGTTGCTGTGACCGCCTGTACGGCGCCGTGCGCTTTCCTTACCCAAGCCTGGGTTTTTAGCGGTGTCCGTTTGTGCGGCACCGCACGCACACTCGTGCCTTTTTATATTATTGTTTCTGTCTCTCTGACACCCCAGTTGTGGTGTCGAGCGCATGAGGTCTTTGAACTCAAATCCTGTGTCTTAGGATTGTGTTCTGAGACTTCTTGCTTGCGCTCTATGTGCGGTGCCGCAGCCCTGTGACGCAACAGGGTTTGCTTCCTTCACACAGGGTGAAGTTAACCCGTGTGTATACTTTCTGTACCGCCATATCGTCTGTCTCTACTAGCAGCAGGGTTTTCACCTGCACGGTGGACCTCGGACTGCGAACGCACCTAATACCATAACATCTGATTCTTGGTGCGTTCCGCCAGTCCTTAACAGATTACTAGCGCCAAGGTCTGGCTAGTAATGACGGACGATCAGCGTTCACAGCGGTACATCCAGCAGCTGGAGGGTAGGTTGGCGGCTCTAGAGCGTGCAACCTCAGCTGTGGACGTTACTGCTGTCGCTGTTCAGGCTGCAAGTGCAGTTGCAGCCAGTTTGTCCGCTGCCACCCCTGCTCCGACCTTATCCCGTCTCCCGCTTCCAGACAAGTTTGCTGGTGACAGTAAGCTATGTCGGGGATTCGTGAGCCAGTGCTCCATACATCTCGAGCTGCTGGCTGCACGTTTTCCTACGGAACGGGCGAGGGTGGGATTCATTTTGTCTCTTTTGTCGGGCAGGGTGTTGGAGTGGGCAACGCCGCTTTGGGAATGTGGTGATCGTGTGGTACAGAGTGCTCCTATCTTCCTGGACGCTCTGAGGCAGGTCTTTTTGGGACCCCGTGTCACCCACGACACCGCGCTCCAATTGTTGGCAATTACTCAGGCTTCGTCCATGGTCAGCCAGTTCGCCATCCTATTCCGGACTCTAGCTTCTGAGCTGGAATGGCCGGATAAAGTCCTTATTCCGGTGTTCTGGAAAGGACTGGCAGATCATGTAAAGGACGCCTTGGCCACCAGGGAGATTCCCGCCACACTGGAGGAGCTTATTACTATAGCTACCCGCATCGATCTCCGTTTTAACGAGCGGAGGTTGGAGCGGACCCAGTGTAGGCAGAGGTTTCGGCTGGCTCCCACCTTTGCCAAACCTCTAGAATCTCCTGTTATGGCGTCTGACTCCCATGAGGCCATGGAGGTTTCTCGAGCGGGACCTAGGTCTCAGACCGCTCGAGTACCTGTGGTGTGTAAAAATTGCCAGCAACCGGGACATTACGCTAATAAATGTCCACGGCGGTCGGGAAAACGATCGCGTCTAGTGACCATTGGAGGAGGTTCGCTGGACACAGCGGCATGTTCCTCCAAATTGTCCTTTAAAGGGACAATCCTGTTAGGCACATCCACTCTTAGGCCGGCGTCACACTCGGCGTAAGACATTACGGAACGTATTATACATCAGTAATACGTGCGTAATACGCCAAAATGTCTCCGTAATCTCTTTCCGTAGTTCTTGCGTAGCCTAGGTGTGGTCGCGTATTTTGCGCATGTACTGGTCCGTGTGTAATCCGTATGTGATCCGTATTGCGTTTTTGACACGTACCATCACAAAATGGACATTTAACGATTTTCAGGCCTGCAAATCATTTAAACCATCATTAACAACCCTATTTAAGACCTCGACAACAGGTGTACCCCTCCCATCTGCCCTATATGTTCTCTAGCATATTTTGGCTGTGTTACTTTGACCTTACAAACATGTCTGACCATGTGTATTTAAGCACAACTCAGCGGGTGTTGCTTCACTGGGTGTTGTCTCGTCGCTTTGGCCAGCCATATCCGGTCAATGTAGATCTGCGAAGGAGGAGACGAAGATTGTGGGTGCATCCTCTATTGACCCAACGCCAGAGTAAAGGACATTTCCAGAGACTATATTCAGCTTTGAGGGCCCATCCAGACAAATTTTACCTGTATACTCGCATGTCCATCAGGACTTTTGACATGTTGATGGAGATGTTACGTCCTGGGCTCACCTATCAGGACACCTGGATGAGAAAATCCATCTCTGCTGAGGAGCGTCTGCTCCTAACCTTACGGTATGTCTTTTGACCTTTTATATTTTTTGTTGTTTGCAAATGTGTTTTGTCCTAATATGTTTCAGGTACTTTACTTAGGCATGAAGCCACAAGCACCGTTCTAAAAATGTGGGTCATATTAGAGTATCGTAATAATGTGAAATGACCCTTTTTGCTTAGTCAATAATGACTGAGAAAATTAAATAGACACTTGTGCTTATTCCTGTTTTCATATTCCTCATGTTTTGTTTGTGCTTTTTGTTCTTGTTTTGCAGCTTCCTGTCCACAGGCTTGTCCTATGCGGGTCTACACCTGGAGTTTCTCATTGGGCGTTCGACAATTTCAGTCATTGTTAGGACAACCTGTTCCCAAATATGGCTGCAACTTAATGAAGTTGTGATGCCTGAGCCAAAAATGGAGGATTGGCTCAAAATCGCCACTGGTTTCAAAAATAATTGTGAATTCCCTAACTGCATTGGAGCTGTGGATGGGAAACATATCAGGGTGCGTAAGCCGCCGAACTCTGGTTCCCAATTCTACAATTATAAGCAGTTTTTCTCTGTAGTTCTGTTAGCAGTTGCTGACAGCAACTACAGGTTTATAATTGTAGACATTGGGGCCTATGGGCGAACTGGAGACTCTAGGGTCTTCAATTCGTCCATAATGGGTCGGCGACTACGTGACAACCAGTTGAACCTCCCACCACCACAACAACTCCCAGGCTCCAATGCGGAAGCAGTGCCTTTTGTTTTGGTTGGAGATGAGGCCTTCCAACTGACGAGGCACGTCATGAGGCCTTACCCCAGGCGCAACCTTGACCACCGGCGGAGGGTCTTTAATTTGAGACTTTCCAGGGCACGGAGACTGGTTGAGTGCGCCTTTGGTATTCTTGTAGCCAAATGGCGGGTTCTTCAGTCTGCCATTCAGCTGAGTGAGGCTTCAATCAATGAAGTGATCAAAGCCTGGGTAATTCTACATAATTTTACCAGAATACATGATTGTTCGTCTACAAATTTGGAAGATCACGTCATGACCAATCATAGTAGGCCTACCGCATATGTCCCTCCTCCGCGACGTCCCCTTTCTGGCCTAAAAGTTCGTGATGTGTTCACCAATTATTTTTTGAGTCCTCAGGGTGCCACTCCCTGGCAAGACTATGCAATTTTGCATGTGTAATGTTTTTTTTTTTTTTGCGACATTTTTGCATTACCAAATTTGACAATATGTCTGCTGATTTTAATTTGTTCACATATGTTTATGATCATATCATGTGTGTGTGAGTTAATAAGAATGAACAGAGTGCATCCATAGTTTGTTTCTTACTAACGGCAAATTTACTTTTGAAACTTGTTTGTAGATTTAGTTATTTTTTAGCATAACAAATCTGGACAAATTAAGTGCCCCTTTTTTTTTAGGAAATAAAACAAACACAAAAATAAACATTACAGCTTGCTTTTTCAGCACAATCAAAACCTAATTTTGGGAAACAAAAAAAAAAACAAATGTAGCCAAACAAATTACAAGTCCTGGTAGGTAGGAAGTGGAGAAGTGGATTGGTCTGGGTCTGCATCAGGTGGCCTTTGTAGGCCCAATTGTCCAGCAGCCTGTGTGGATGTTATAGTGGCCTGAGGGAAATTCTGCCTGCTCTGATGCTGGCCACTTTGATGAGTGGGGCCAGGATTTGGGAGATAACCCAGATGTTGCTGCCCATATGTGCGGGAATCATACCCCAAACCAAAATGACCATATTGTCCAAACCCAGGTTGGGTCCAGCCTCCAGCACTGGGTGTGGACAAGTGGCCATATTGGGATGGGTGCTGATATCCTGCAATATGGTGCTGAGGTTGCCATTGTTGGTTATTTGTGGGTTGGGGTGGAGGTGTTGGCTGACGTGGAGGGGGTGCTTCAGATCCTTGTTGCGCATGCAGGCCTTGTAATCTCTGAGGCCGCAGAATATTTTCAGGTGACATCTGCCACTGTTCAATCATCTGCATCAGATTGTATGGGTTATTTGGGGGGGTGCATGCGTCAATAAGGATCTGAAAACACACTCTCAAACGCAGCCTCAACTCCCGCTCTATGGAGCGTAAATACTGTGCAAGGCTCCGTGTGAATCCCTCCTCCCCATCATCCTCTCGAACCCGGGCCAAATAGTTCATGACCCCAGCATCCACGTTTCTCCTGCTTTGGGGAAGCTCTCTCCTGCGTCGTGCACGCTGTGGTCTGACTGCAGCCTGTGGGGATCGGTCAAGGACAACAGTTGGGCTGCTGCTATTTCCAGGGTCATCCTGGCTAGGTGCTGGTGCTGCTGCTGAAGATGAGAACTGTGGGGCCTCTGTGTTTTCTTCTGCTGCAGCTGGAGCTGGGTGGCCCAATGAGGAACATCCTGGAGGTATTGAGGGAGCAGCAGATGGACCAGCCACCTCTTCACCGTCTCCAACTGGGTCAATGACCTGTTCTGAGTCAGACCCTGTATCCCTGTCAGTGAGGTTAGACTGAGTTCTGCAAAAGATAAATTTTGACATTTAATATGTTTTTTGGAATCATCTCTCCCCATTAAAAAATTAACCCAGTTTGAGATTTTGTAACTTACGGCCTGAGGTCCATGCTGGGGTTGAGAAACGTTAGGCGGTCAAAATAAATATATTTCTTTTTTTTTTGGAGGTGCCCCTGCTCCACTTTTCTCCCGCTGCTGCCTCTCCCTCCTGTATTGGTCACGTATACTCCGCCACCTTGTTGTAACATCATCCACTGAAACAACAAAAATACACACATTGCTTAGACCATTATATGCAGAGTGCTCACACAAGGTGTAATGGAGGACACAGATTTACGGGTAGCATAGAAAGAGGCATTTGTGGCTCACATTAAGCAAGAAAATTAACTAAAAAAAAAAAATTATGAAGCAAGGCCACAAGGACAGCTACCCTCTATCCCAGAAAACACAATTACTGGAAAACAATGTTAGTAAGGGCACACCTGGTCAAAACCTTCATGAAATACATTTATCATGTCCAGCACCATGTCTATACTGCTGGGATTTCTAATACTTTCAGGATGAATTAATAAATTAAGGTTTAGCAATTCAAAGTAGTAAGGGCCTGCTGTTTACCAAGAACATTACATTGCAAACATGGGTGTACTTACTTATTTGTCGCTGGGCCGCACGTGGCTGCTGGTCATACTGTGGGAAGAGGGACACACACACGCTCCTCCATGCTGCTTGTTTGACTGCCCTGTTGGCGTAGTTGGGGTCTCTTTGGTCCCATATTTCTGGCCTCTCCTGTATCAAAATGATCAGCATGTCTACATTAATTATGCGGGCCATGCTGAATCTCTCACTCCGTGGAGGCGTGCAGCAGACTTCCGGGTTCACTGTCTGACTTTTTCAGCTAATTTGCATGTCTCACCGGCCTGATTGAGGGCTTTGGCCAGTTCAGGACATCTGCCAGTGAGTAGCGTATTTCTCGCAAGACACACGCATGGTCCGTATGCATTCCGTACTATACGCTCTCCCATAGACTTGCATTGGCGCATTTTTTGCGCAATACGCTGACAAACGCTGCATGCTGCGATTTTGTACGGCCGTAGAACGACGTATATTACGGATCCGTAATATACGGCTGATAGGACGAGACCCATTGAGAATCATTGTGCCGTATTTTTTGCGAGTTTTACGGACGTAGTTTCTGCGCTCTTACGTCCGTAAAACTCGCAAGTGTGACGCTGGCCTTACAGTAGAGCTTTGTGTGGATTCAGGAGCAGAAGGAAATTTTATGTCTTCTGCTTTTGCTCTGCGCCACGCAGTACCTCTGGTTATGCTTGCCAAACCAGTAACCATTAGAGTGGTGACTGGGTCGACACTTCCGCTACAGATCACACATCAGACTGTCCCTTTCACGTTAGCCATGTCCCCATCCCACCAGGAGATTATTTCCCTTCTTGTCCTTCCCGAGGGAATGGATGAGATTCTGCTGGGAATGCCCTGGCTCCGTTTCCACTCCCCACATATTGAGTGGACCTCTGGGAGGATATTGGGTTGGAGTGAATACTGTAAGGGCAGATGCGTGAAAGAGTGCGTTCAGGTTTCCACCACTGAGATGCCCGCAGATCTCTCTACTCTCCCCAAATACTATTGGTCTTATGCAGACGTCTTCTCCAAAAAGGCCGCGGAGACCCTTCCGCCTCACCGTCCCTATGACTGTCCTATAGATCTCTTGCCTGGAGCAGAACCTCCTCGGGGACGTGTCTATCCCCTCTCTCTCCCGGAAACGGAGGCTATGTCCCAGTACATCCAGGAGAATTTGGCAAGAGGGTTTATTAGGAAGTCAGTGTCACCAGCAGGGGCAGGGTTCTTTTTCGTACAGAAGAAGAATGGAGAGTTGCGTCCTTGCATAGACTACAGGGGTCTTAACGCCATCACCGTTAAGAATAAGTACCCGCTGCCCCTGATTTCTGAGCTTTTTGATAGGCTACGGGGAGCTAAGGTATTTACCAAATTAGACCTGCGGGGAGCTTATAACCTGATTTGCATCCGTGAGGGGGACGAATGGAAGATGGCATTTAACACCAGAGATGGGCACTATGAGTATCTGGTGATGCCCTTCGGGCTCTGTAATGCCCCAGCCGTTTTCCAAGACTTTGTCAACGACATCTTCCGGGATATGCTTTCCACCTCGGTCATAGTCTATCTGGATGATATTCTCATCTTCTCTCCAGATATTGACTCCCACCGGAGAGATGTTGGCAGAGTCTTCGACCTCTTACGGGCAAACTCTCTTTACGCAAAGTTGGAGAAGTGTGTGTTTGAGCAGGAGTCTTTACCTTTCCTGGGCTATATCATCTCTGCCCAGGGATTGGCTATGGATCCTGCCAAACTACAGGCTGTGATGGACTGGCAAGAACCCCATTCACTTAAAGCGGTGCAGCGCTTTATGGGGTTCATTAATTATTACCGCCAGTTCATTCCCCATTTCTCAACTTTGGTAGCTCCCTTGGTAGCCCTCACCAAGAAGGGAGCAAATCCCAAAGTGTGGTCTGAAGAGGTCTTCAAGGCCTTTTCTTCTACTAAGTCTCATTTTGCTAGCGCTCCCATCCTACATCGTCCCGATGTTGATAAGCCGTTTATAATGGAGGTGGATGCCTCTTCCGTTGGTGCTGGAGCAGTCCTCTTCCAAAAGGATGCTCAAGGTCGGAAGCATCCGTGCTTCTTCTTCTCTAAGCCCTTCACACCAGCGGAGAGGAATTATTCCATCGGGGACAGGGAGTTGCTAGCGATGAAATTGGCCTTTCTCAGAGTGGATACATCTCTTGGAGGGGGCTCGTTTTCCCTTTCAAGTTTTTACAGACCACAAAAATTTGCTCTATTTGCAAACAGCCCAGCAGCTAAATTCTCGCCAGGCCAGATGGTCCTTATTCTTCTCCCGATTCCACTTCACCCTCCATTATCTCGCTGGAGAGAAGAATATTCGAGCTGATGCTCTTTCTCGCTCTGTTGTGTCATCTGAGGAGGAGGAAGGAGAGCCTCGGCTTATTGTTCCTTCTGAGAGCTTGAGAACCATGGCTCCGGTGTCGCTTGAGTCTGTGCCTCCGGGCAAGACTTTTGTGCCCATAAATTTGCGACCGGAGATTCTCTCTTGGGCTCATTCCTCCAGGGTGGGTGGACACTTTGGGACAAAAAGGAGATCTGAGCTGCTGGCGAGGACGTACTGGTGGCCGCATATGCTCCGAGATGTCAGAGATTACGTTCTGGCGTGTGTCTCATGCGCCAAAAATAAGTCTCCTCGACAACGGCCGTCTGGGTTACTCTATTCCTTGCCGGTGGCAGACAGGCCCTGGGAGATGGTCGGGATGGACTTTGTAGTGGGTTTGCCCAAGTCTCGCGGCTGTACCATCATTTGGGTTATTACCGATCATTTCTCGAAAATGGTGCATTTGGTGCCGCTCCCACGGTTACCTTCTGCACGGGCCTTGGCAGCGTTGTTCTTAAGACACATCTTCCGCCTACACGGCATGCCAGACAAAATTGTCAGTGACCGGGGTCCCCAGTTTGCGTCTCGGTTCTGGAGAGAGCTTTGTCGTCTTCTCAGCATTGAGTTAAATCTCTCTTCTGCATATCATCCCGAGACGAATGGGTTGGTAGAGAGGGCCAATCAGACTCTGGTCTCATATCTACGACATTTTGTTTCTGCCAGGCAGGATGACTGGGCATCTTTATTACCATGGGCAGAGTTCGCCCTTAATAACGCTGTAACCGACTCCACCGGTCAGACTCCTTTCCTCCTTAATTACGGCCAGCATCCGCGGGTTCCTGTGCCTATGCCCGTGTCCTCTGCTGACTCCAGGGTGGCAGACTGGGCAGTGGAGGCACGGGACATTTGGGACCGCACTCAGGATGCCATTCGGGCCTCGAAGGAGAGAATGAGGTCCTCCGCCGATGCACATCTGCGCCCTGCCCCGACCTTTGCTCCTGGCGATTTAGTGTGGCTCTCCGCCCGTAACATCAGGCTGCGTGTAGAGTCCACTAAGTTTGCACCTCGCTACTTGGGTCCCTTCAAGGTCCTCGAGCAGGTTAATCCTGTGGTCTACCGTCTGGCCCTTCCTCCACGCCTTGGTATCACTGACACCTTTCATGTGTCCCTCCTTAAGCCCGTATACATGTCTCGGTTTTCTGAGTCATCTGCCGAGACATCGGGTTCGTCTACGGACGATTTCGAGGTGAACGCTATTTTGGGGTGCAAGGTGGTACGTGGCAAAAAATTTTATTTGGTGGACTGGAAGGGTTATGGTCCTGAGGACAGGTCCTGGGAGCCTGCTGAGCACATTCGGGCTCCGCAGCTCATTGCTGCCTTCGAGCGTAGCGAGGCCCAAGGAGGGGGGGGCCCTAGGAGGGGGGTAATGTTAGGAGTCGAGTTTCCTCTGCTGCACAGGGGGAATCTCGATCCGTGTCTGCTGCGGTCTCCCATTCTGCATCGGCCGCAGCGGGGTCTGCTCAGCGGAGGCGTCGCTCCCAGCGTCTCGCTGGGACTGATTCTGTGCAAAGGGTTACTGCTGCCTTTTCTGGCTCTCCTGTTGTACCCTGCACTGATCTGCGGCGAGCGGGCTTCTCTGGGACTGAGTCCTTATTTGCACACACTGAGCATGCCCAGGGCAAGATCTCCCGTTGGAGATCGAGGGTCACATGCTCAGGTACTGCAGCACGTCCCATTGGTCCTCCAGGAAGGTCCTGAAAGGGAAAAACTTCGGTGGCAGCTTCCTGTGCTGCAACTATATAAGCTGCGCATGACCGCACGGCAATGCGCTAGTATTGTCTTGAAAATATATGTGTGTGTGTAGATGGATGTATGTCGAAGGATGAAAGCTCCTAAATATCCCTCCCTAGTGTTGTTGTCTGTTTGCGGATGATGGTAGCTATCTAGCGCCCGACTAGCCATCAGCACAAAACACACATAACAGCGTCTAGTTGCTGTGACCGCCTGTACGGCGCCGTGCGCTTTCCTTACCCAAGCCTGGGTGGATAGCGGCGTCCATTTGTGCGGCACCGCACGCACACTCGTGCCTTTTTATATTATTGTTTCTGTCTCTCTGACACCCCAGTTGTGGTGTCGAGCGCATGAGGTCTTTGAACTCAAATCCTGTGTCTTAGGATTGTGTTCTGAGACTTCTTGCTTGCGCTCTATGTGCGGTACCGCGGCCCTGTGATGCAACAGGGTTCGCTTCCTTCACATAGGGTGAAGTTAACCCATGTGTGTATACTTATTGTACCGCCATATCGTCTGTCTCTACTAGCAGCAGGATTTTCACCTGCACGGTGGACCTCGGACTGCGAACGCACCTAATACCATAACATCTGATTCTTGGTGCGTTCCGCCAGTCCTTAACAGGAGGCACCAAAGCCAAAGGCTCTGCCGGGAACCAGCTGACGGTACTGGAACCAGGATGGGGAGCAGAAGGTACAAGAGCAAAAGACCCTGCCGAGAACCAGCTGATGGTACTGGAACCCGGATGGCTAGCCGAAGGTACAAGAGCCAATGGAAAAACCGAGGACCAGCTGACGTTCCTGGAACCGGTAACTAAGCAGGAGGTACCCGTGCCAGAAAGCACTACCAAGGACCACCTGACGTTGGTGGAACTCGGATACCCAGAAGGAGGCACCCAAGCCAAAGGCTCTGCCCAGAACCAGCTGACGGTACTGGAACCAGGATGGGGAGCAGAAGGTACAAGAGCAAAAGACCCTGCCGAGAACCAGCTGACGGTACTGGAATCCAGATGGCTAGCCGAAGGTAAAATAGCCAATGGAACAACCAAGGACCAGCTGACGTTACTGGAACCCAGTTACTAAGCAGGAGGTACCCGTGCCAGAAAGCACTACCAAGGACCACCTGACGTTGGTGGAACTCGGATACCCAGAAGGAGGCACCTAAGCCAAAGGCTCTGCCTGGAACCAGCTGCCGGTACTGAAACCAAGGTGACCTATTCAAGCTTGTGTTCCTAAGAACCAGCTAATGGTGCTGGAACTCAGATAGCCAGCAGAAGGTCCACAGAAAAAAAATTGCTAGGCCGCGAGCCGCCGTAGTTACCGTAAACCCACAGTCCTACAGGGGAAGCTTGTCCTATTGGCACAACGGAACCAGCCTTCCTTGCCAGTTCCTGCAGCCCACATAGAAAGCACCTAAACTGCCGGCACCATAGAGTTGGCTAACCAGACCTCAACACGACAGGACAACGTATTGGAGGCAAAGTGACCTTGACACTACCCAGAAACAGCTGGCATGCTGGAACTGGGCTGGGCAGGAGGGAGTACCTGTGCCAAAGACACTTCTGAGCAGCAACTGGTGGTGTTCGAGCCCAGGGACAGCAGGAGGAGCAGAGTGTAGGCCGAAGCCTGCACTCGAGGCAGTTTAATATCTGTTGTTGTGTCAGCGTGGGAGTCGCAGGACACATTGCCGGATACACAGCTGGGGATCAGCTGACGTTACTGAAACCCAATAACACGGCAGCTAGTGTTGACTGTGCAGACAGCACTTCCAGGCAGCAACTGGCGGTGTTGGAGCCCAGGGACAGCAGGAGGAGCAGAGTGTAGGCTGAAGCCTGCACTCGAGGCAGTTTAATATCTGATGTTGTGTCAGCGTGGCGGTCGCAGGACACATTGCCGGATATACAGCTGGGGATCAGCTGACGTAACTGAAACCCAATTGTTATGTTTGCTAATGACAGGTGTTATGAAGGCAATCCAGAAACACAGTGTGCTTAGCGATCAGAGCGTACACAGTGATCTGACAAATACCCAAAAATACAAGAACGAGCTCTGAGACGTGGAAACTCTGTAGACTGCACACCTGATCCTATCCTAAACACAACTAAAAGCGGCTGTGGATTGCGCCTAACAACTACCTAGGCAACTCGGCACAGCCTAAGAAACTAGCTAGCCTGAAGATAGAAAAATAGGCCTGACTTGCCCCAGAGAAATTCCCCAAAGGAAAAGGCAGCCCCCCACATATAATGACTGTGAGTAAGATGAAAAGACAAAACGTAGGGATGAAATAGATTCAGCAAAGTGGGGCCCGATATTCTAGGACAGAGCGAGGACAGTAAAGCGAACTTTGCAGTCTACAAAAAACCCTAAAGCAAAACCACGCAAAGGGGGCAAAAAAAACCCACCGTGCCGAACTAACGGCACGGCGGTACACCCTTTGCGTCTCAGAGCTTCCAGCAAAACAAAAGACAAGCTGGACAGAAAAAAAGCAACAAAAAAGCAAAAAGCACTTAGCTATACAGAGCAGCAGGTCACAGGAACAATCAGGAGAAGCTCAGATCCAACACTGAAACATTGACAAGGAGCAAGGATAGCAGCATCAGGCAGAGTTAAGTAATGAAGCAGTTAACGAGCTCACCAGAACACCTGAGGGAGGAAGCTCAGAAGCTGCAGTACCACTTGTGACCACAGGAGTGAATTCAGCCACAGAATTCACAACAGTACCCCCCCTTGAGGAGGGGTCACCGAACCCTCACCAGAGCCCTTAGGCCGACCAGGATGAGCCGCATGAAAGGCACGAACAAGATCGGAAGCATGAACTTCAGAGGCAAAAACCCAGGAATTATCTTCCTGAGCATAACCCTTCCATTTAACCAGATACTGGAGTTTCCGTCTAGAAACACGAGAATCCAAAATCTTCTCCACAATATACTCCAATTCCCCCTCCACCAAAACCGGGGCAGGAGGCTCAACAGATGGAACCATAGGTGCCACGTATCTCCGCAACAACGACCTATGGAATACATTATGTATGGAAAAGTAGTCTGGGAGGGTCAAACGAAAAGACACAGGATTGAGAACCTCAGAAATCCTATACGGACCAATAAAACGAGGTTTAAATTTAGGAGAGGAAACCTTCATAGGAATATGACGAGAAGATAACCAAACCAGATCCCCAACACGAAGTCGGGGACCCACACGGCGTCTGCGATTAGCGAAAAGTTGAGCTTTCTCCTGGGACAAGATCAAATTGTCCACTACCTGAGTCCAGATCTGCTGCAACCTATCCACCACAGAATCCACACCAGGACAGTCCGAAGACTCAACCTGTCCTGAAGAGAAACGAGGATGGAACCCAGAATTGCAAAAAAATGGAGAAACCAAGGTAGCCGAGCTGGCCCGATTATTAAGGGCGAACTCAGCCAACGGCAAAAAGGACACCCAATCATCCTGGTCTGCAGAAACAAAACATCTCAGATATGTTTCCAAGGTCTGATTGGTTCGTTCGGTCTGGCCATTAGTCTGAGGATGGAAAGCCGAGGAAAAGGATAGGTCAATGCCCATCCTACCACAAAAGGCTCGCCAGAACCTTGAAACAAACTGGGAACCTCTGTCAGAAACAATATTCTCAGGAATGCCATGCAACTGAACCACATGCTGAAAGAACAAAGGTACCAAATCAGAGGAGGAAGGCAATTTAGCCAAGGGCACCAGATGGACCATTTTAGAAAAGCGATCACAGACCACCCAAATGACTGACATCTTTTGAGAAACGGGAAGGTCAGAAATGAAATCCATCGAAATATGTGTCCAAGGCCTCTTTGGGACCGGCAAGGGCAAAAGCAACCCACTGGCACGAGAACAGCAGGGCTTAGCCCTAGCACAAATCCCACAGGACTGCACAAAAGTACGTACATCCCGTGACAGAGATGGCCACCAGAAGGATCTAGCCACTAACTCTCTGGTACCAAAGATTCCAGGATGACCAGCCAACACCGAACAATGAAGTTCAGAGATAAGTTTATTAGTCCACCTATCAGGGACAAACAGTTTCTCTGCTGGACAACGATCAGGTTTATTCGCCTGAAATTTTTGCAGCACCCGCCGCAAATCAGGGGAGATGGCAGCCACAATGACTCCTTCCTTGAGGATACCCGCTGGCTCAGATAAACCCGGAGAGTCGGGCACAAAACTCCTAGACAGAGCATCCGCCTTCACATTTTTAGAGCCCGGAAGGTACGAAATCACAAAGTCGAAGCGGGCAAAAAATAACGACCAACGGGCCTGTCTAGGATTCAAGCGCTTGGCAGACTCGAGATAAGTCAAGTTCTTATGATCAGTCAATACCACCACGCGATGCTTAGCTCCTTCAAGCCAATGACGCCACTCCTCGAATGCCCACTTCATGGCCAGCAACTCTCGATTGCCCACATCATAATTACGCTCAGCGGGCGAAAACTTCCTGGAAAATAAAGCACATGGTTTCATCACTGAGCAATCAGAACCTCTCTGTGACAAAACCGCCCCTGCTCCAATCTCAGAAGCATCAACCTCGACCTGGAACGGAAGAGAAACATCTGGCTGACACAACACAGGGGCAGAACAAAAACGACGCTTCAACTCCTGAAAAGCTTCCACAGCAGCAGAAGACCAATTAACCAAATCAGCACCCTTCTTGGTCAAATCGGTCAATGGTTTGGCAATGCTAGAAAAATTACAGATGAAGCGACGATAAAAATTAGCAAAGCCCAGGAACTTTTGCAGACTTTTCAGAGATGTCGGCTGAATCCAATCCTGGATGGCTTGGACCTTAACTGGATCCATCTCGATAGTAGAAGGGGTAAAGATGAACCCCAAAAATGAAACTTTCTGCACACCGAAGAGACACTTTGATCCCTTCACAAACAAAGAGTTAGCACGCAGGACCTGAAAAACCATTCTGACATGCTTCACATGAGACTCCCAATCATCTGAGAAGATCAAAATGTCATCCAAGTAAACAATCAGGAATTTATCCAGATACTCACGGAAGATGTCATGCATAAAAGACTGAAACACAGATGGAGCATTGGCAAGTCCGAACGGCATCACTAGATACTCAAAATGACCCTCGGGCGTATTGAATGCAGTTTTCCATTCATCTCCTTGCCTGATTCTCACCAGAATATACGCACCACGAAGATCTATCTTAGTGAACCAACTAGCCCCCTTAATCCGAGCAAACAAGTCAGATAACAATGGCAAGGGATACTGAAATTTAACAGTGATCTTATTAAGAAGGCGGTAATCAATACACGGTCTCAGCGAACCATCCTTCTTGGCTACAAAGAAGAACCCTGCTCCCAGTGGTGATGACGATGGGCGAATATGTTCCTTCTCCAGGGATTCCTTCACATAACTGCGCATAGCGGCATGTTCGGGCACGGATAAATTAAATAATCGACCTTTAGGGAATTTACTACCAGGAATCAAATTGATAGCACAATCACAATCCCTATGCGGAGGTAGAGCATCGGACTTGGGCTCTTCAAATACATCCTGATAATCAGACAAGAACTCTGGGACCTCAGAAGGGGTGGATGACGAAATCGACAAAAATGGAACATCACCATGTAGCCCCTGACAACCCCAGCTGGATACCGACATGGAATTCCAATCCAATACTGGATTATGGGTTTGTAGCCATGGCAACCCCAACACGACCACATCATGCAGATTATGCAACACCAGAAAGCGAATAACTTCCTGATGTGCAGGAGCCATGCACATGGTCAGCTGGGCCCAGTATTGAGGTATATTCTTGGCCAAAGGTGTAGCATCAATTCCTCTCAATGGAATAGGACACCGCAAAGGCTCCAAGAAAAACCCACAACGTTTAGCATAATCCAAATCCATCAGATTCAGGGCAGCGCCCGAATCCACAAACGCCATGACAGAAAACGACGACAAAGAGCATATCAAGGTAATGGACAGAAGGAATTTGGACTGTACAGTACCAATGACGGCAGACCTAGCGGACCGCTTAGTGCGCTTAGGACAATCAGAAATAGCATGAGTGGAATCACCACAGTAGAAACACAGACCATTCAGACGTCTGTATTCCTGCCGTTCAACTCTAGTCATAGTCCTATCGCACTGCATAGGCTCAGGTTTAACCTCAGGCAGTACCGCCAAATGGTGCACAGATTTACGCTCGCGCAAGCGTCGACCGATCTGAATGGCCAACGACAAAGACTCATTCAAACCAGCAGGCATAGGAAATCCCACCATGACATCCTTAAGAGCCTCAGAGAGACCCTTTCTGAACAAAGCTGCCAGCGCAGATTCATTCCACTGAGTGAGTACTGACCATTTCCTAAATTTCTGACAATATACTTCTATATCATCCTGACCCTGGCACAAAGCCAGCAAATTTTTCTCAGCCTGATCCACTGAATTAGGCTCATCGTACAGCAATCCGAGCGCCAGGAAAAACGCATCGACACTACTCAATGCAGGGTCTCCTGGCGCAAGAGAAAATGCCCAGTCTTGAGGGTCGCCGCGCAAAAAAGAAATAATAATCAAAACCTGTTGAATAGGATTACCAGAAGAATGAGGTTTCAAGGCCAGAAATAGCTTACAATTATTTTTGAAACTTAGAAACTTAGTTCTATCTCCAAAAAACAAATCAGGAATAGGAATTCTTGGTTCTAACATAGATTTCTGATCAATAGTATCTTGAATTTTTTGTACATTTATAACGAGAGTATCCATTGAAGAGCACAAACCCTGAATATCCATGTCCACACCTGTGTCCAGAATCACCCAAATGTCTAGGGGAAAAAAAAAAAAAAAATGAACACAGAGCAGAAAAAAAAAAAAAAAAAATGATGTCAGAACTTTTTCTTTCCCTCTATTGAGAATCATTAGTTTGGCTCCTTGTACTGTTATGTTTGCTAATGACAGGTGTTATGAAGGCAATCCAGAAACACAGTGTGCTTAGCGATCAGAGCGCACACAGTGATCTGACAAATACCAAAAAATACAAGAACGAGCTCTGAGACGTGGAAACTCTGTAGACTGCACACCTGATCCTATCCTAAACACAACTAAAAGCGGCTGTGGATTGCGCCTAACAACTACCTAGGCAACTCGGCACAGCCTAAGAAACTAGCTAGCCTGAAGATAGAAAAATAGGCCTGACTTGCCCCAGAGAAATTCCCCAAAGGAAAAGGCAGCCCCCCACATATAATGACTGTGAGTAAGATGAAAAGACAAAACGTAGGGATGAAATAGATTCAGCAAAGTGGGGCCCGATATTCTAGGACAGAGCGAGGACAGTAAAGCGAACTTTGCAGTCTACAAAAAACCCTAAAGCAAAACCACGCAAAGGGGGCAAAAAAAACCCACCGTGCCGAACTAACGGCACGGCGGTACACCCTTTGCGTCTCAGAGCTTCCAGCAAAACAAAAGACAAGCTGGACAGAAAAAAAGCAACAAAAAAGCAAAAAGCACTTAGCTATACAGAGCAGCAGGTCACAGGAACAATCAGGAGAAGCTCAGATCCAACACTGAAACATTGACAAGGAGCAAGGATAGCAGCATCAGGCGGAGTTAAGTAATGAAGCAGTTAACGAGCTCACCAGAACACCTGAGGGAGGAAGCTCAGAAGCTGCAGTACCACTTGTGACCACAGGAGTGAATTCAGCCACAGAATTCACAACACCCAATAACACGGCAGCTAGTGTTGACTGTGCAGACAGCACTTCCAGGCAGCAACTGGCGGTGTTGGAGCCCAGGGACAGCAGGAGGAGCAGAGTGTACGCTGAAGCCTGCACTCGAGGCAGTTTAATATCTGATGTTGTGTCAGCGTGGCGGTCGCAGGACACATTGCCGGATATACAGCTGGGGATCAGCTGACGTAACTGAAACCCAATAACACGGCAGCTAGTGTTGACTGTGCAGACAGCACTTCAAGGCAGCAAATGGCGGTGTTGGAGCCAAGGGACAGCAGGAGGAGCTGAGTGTAGACCGAAGCCTGCACTTGAGGCAGTTTAATATCTGTTGTTGTGTCAGCGTGGCGGTCGCTGGACACATTGCCGGATACACAGCTGGGGATCAGCTGATGTAACTGAAACCCAATAACACGGCAGCTAGTGTTGACTGTGCAGACAGCACTTTCAGGCAGCAACTGGCAGTGTTGGAGCCCAGGGACAGCAGGAGGAGCAGAGTGTGGGCCGAAAACTGCACTCGAGGCAGTTTAATATCTGTTGTGGTGTCAGCGTGGCAGTCGCTGGACACAATGTCAGATACACAGCTGGGGATCAGCTGACGTAACTGAAACCCAATAACACGGCAGCTAGTGTTGACTGTGCAGACAGCACTTTCAGGCAGCAACTGGCGGTGTTGGAGCCCAAGTACAGCAGGAGGAGCTGAGTGTAGACCGAAGCCTGCACTTGAGGCAGTTTAATATCTGTTGTTGTGTCAGCATGGCGGTCGCTGGACACATTGCCGGATACACAGCTGGGGATCAGCTGATGTAACTGAAACCCAATAACACGGCAGCTAGTGTTGTGTTGTGAATTCTGTGGCAGAGTTCACTCCTGTGGTCACAAGTGGTACTTTGGCTGATTCTCTCTGGGAGCTTCCGTTTGTGGAGGAAAGTGGTACTGCAGCTTCTGAGTTTCCTCCCTCAGGTGATCTGGTGAGGTCGTTAGCTGCTTCTCTACTTAACTCCACCTGATGCTTTGATCCATGCTTCCTGTCAATGATCCAGTGTTGGACTTGTGTTTCTCTGGATCATTCCTGTGGCCTGCTGCTCTGCATAGCTAAGTGCTTCTTTGCTATTTGTTGCTATTTTTTCTGTCCAGCTTGTCTATTTGTTTTGCTGGAAGCTCTGGGACGCAAAGGGTGTACTTCCGTGCCGTTAGTTCGGTAAGGAGGGTCTTTTTGCCCCCTTTGCGTGGTTTTCTTTAGGATTTTGTGTAGACCGCAAAGTTATCTTTCCTATCCTCATTCTGTCTAGAATATCGGGCCTCACTTTGCTGAATCTATTTCATCCCTACGTTTGTCTTTTCATCTTACTCACAGTCATTATATGTGGGGGGCTGCCTTTTCCTTTGGGGTATTTCTCTGAGGCAAGGTAGGCTTATTTTTCTATCTTCAGGCTAGTTAGTTTCTCAGGTTGTGCCGAGTTGCATAGGGAGCGTTAGGCGCAATCCACAGCTGCCTCTAGTTGTGTTTGGAGAGGATCAGGAATTGCGGTCTACAGAGTTTCCACGTCTCAGAGCTCGTTCTATTATTTTGGGTTATTGTCAGATCACTGTATGTGCTCTGATCGCTATGTACATTGTGTTACTGAATTGCCTATCATAACAGTGTTGACTGTGCAGACAGCACTTTCAGGCAGCAACTGGCAGTGATGGAGCCCAGGGACAGCAGGAGGAGCAGAGTGTAGGCTGAAGGCTGCACTCGAGGGAGTTTAATATCTGTTGTGGTGTCAGCGTGGCGGTCGCTGGACACAATGCTGGATACACAGCTGGGGATCAGCTGACGTAACTGAAACCCAATAACACGGCAGCTAGTGTTGACTGTGCAGACAGCACTTCCAGGCAGCAAATGGCGGTGTTGGAGCCCAGGGACAGCAGGAGGAGCAGAGTGTAGGCCGAAGCCTGCACTCAAGGCAGTTTAATATCTGATGTTGTGCCAGCGTGGCGGTCGCTGCACACGTTGCCAGATACACAGCAGGGGAGCAGCTGGCGTTACTGAACCCCACTGACACATGAGCGAGTGTGTTTCTCTGTGCAGCCTGCACTTTCCGGCACCAACTGGCGGTGTTTGTGCCCAGGGAATCCAGGAGGAGCAGAGTGTAGGCCGAGGCCTGCACGGGAGGTAGTTTATTGTCTGTTGTTGTGCCAGCGTGGCGGTCGCTGGACACGTTGCCGTCTACACAGCAGGGGAACAGCTGACGTTACTGAACCCCAATAACAGAGGAGCGACTGTTGACTGTGCAGACAGCACTTCCGGGCACCAGCTGGCGGTGTTTGTGCCCATGGAAAACAGGAGGAGCAGACTTTAGTTATTGCCGCACACACAGCAGGGGAACAGCTGACGTTACTGAACCCCAATAAAAGAGGAGCGACTGTTGACTGTGCAGACAGCACTTCCGGGCACCAACTGGCGTTGTTTGTGCCCAGGGAAAGCAGGAGGAGCAGACTTTAGTTATTGCCGCACACACAGCAGGGGAACAGCTAACGTTACAGAACCCCAATAACAGAGGAGTGACTGTTGACTTTGCAGACAGCACTTCCGGGCACCAACTGGTGGTGTTTTTGCCCAGGGAAAGCAGGAGGAGCAGACTTTAGTTATTGCCGCACACACACAGCAGGGGAACAGCTGACATTACTGAAACCCAATAAAAGAGGAGCGACTGTTGACTTGATGCGTTCTGATAATACACTAGCAGCGGGGCAAACCGGCATCTCCAATGTATACTGGCTAAGCTCTTGCCATGTATCCAGCTTAGAGACCCAAAACTTGAAGGGGGAAGAGCCGTCTGGGAGTACACTGAGAGGGCAAGCCATGTAGTCTGTCACCATCTGACGGAAACGCTGCCTTCTGCTGACTGGAGCCGTCTGTGATGGTGTAGACATTTGTGGCGGGCACACAAGACTTTGCCACTGTTGGGCCATACTGGTCTTGCCATGTGCTGAGGCACTGCTTCTGCTCCCTGTTTGTGATGAGCTTCCTCCACTGCCTCGATGCACAGAGCTGCTTTGCAAAGCACTAGCAGAACTCCTCTCGATTGGACTGGAGAAGATGATGGACTGCACCAGTGTGTCTTGGTGCTCCCGCATTTTACGCTCCTGGTTCAAAGGTGTTATGAGGCTTTGAAAGTTGTCCCGGTAGCGAGGATCTAGGAGGGTGTACACCCAATAATCAGCCGTGTCGAGAATGTGGGCCTTGCGGTGGTCGTTTCTCAGGCACTGCAGCATGAAATCAACCATGTGTTGCAGACTGCCAACTGGCCAAGAAACGTTGTCCCCTGCTTGAGGCGTGACCTCTGCCTGCTCAGCATCACCCCACCCTCGCTCTACACACTGACTACAGGAGAATTGTGTAACTCTCTCTTCTGGACAGATGCCTTCCTCCTCCATTGACTCCTCCTCATCCTCCTCACAAAGTGTCCCCTGCCCAGCCCTTTGTGAGGAACCATGTCGCCCAGACGGTCCAGAAGCAGATGGCATTTGTGACTCCTCATCCTCCACCTCTTCCACAACATCATCCCTTAGCGCTTGCAGTGTTCTTTCAAGCAGGCAGATAACGGGGACATCATCTGCACTTGCCATCCGCATGGAATCGTCAAAGGCACGCAAAACCTGGCAGATGTCCTTTATAGTGGCCCACTCAGTGGTTGTGAAATCTGAACGGCGCGCACTGCGACTTTTTTGCGCCTGATGCAGCTGGTACTCCATTTCTGCTGGCTGCTGCTCACACAACTGCTCCAATATATGTAATGTTGAATTCCACCTGATGGGTAGGTCACATATGATGCGATGTTCTAGAAGGCAGAATTGGCTCTGCAGAGCTGCAATGCGCGATCTTTCCATGTTGGAATACCGCAAGTGAGCACACTCTAGGCGGACCTTGTGCAGCAGTGCATCCAGATCCAGATAGTCCCTCAAAAAACTCTGCACGACCAAGTTGAGAACATGTGCCAGACATGGGATGTGAGTGAGGTTGCCTAGGGCCAGAGCTGCCACCAGTTTTCGGCCACTGTCACACACTACCACACGTCGCTCTCCTGCTTAATGGCATTATAGTGCTCCTGCGCTGTGTGGCTTCGATTCCACAAAGTAATTAATTTCAGTACGGCCTGTTGACGTTTGGCCACGGCTGTGCTCATATCGGTCGTAACAGGTAAGCGTTCATGGGTCCATGTGGAGGTAGACCGTGATGGCTCCTGCTGCGATGATTCTGAGGAACTGGAGTATGAGGAGGAGGCAATGTGTACAGACAGGATTCCTGCAGTCCTTGGAGTTGAACCAAAACCACATATGCTACTTGCATAGTGAACAAGTCCGTAGAAACCTGTTCACACCACCAAAGAACTTGAAGACACAAAAACGCACAGAGAGGTCAAAAATACGTTTTTTTGCAAAAAAATGTGTGTTAAGCTGCTCCACCAATCGCCAAGGTATACCCATAATAGAGCAGTGCTAATTTAGAGTCCTATCTAATGTACTGTATATAATCCCTATCTGATGTATTTAAAAACCTGATCATCTGTATAGTACCTGTATAAGCAGGTATAAGCAGGGTTCAGAGAGAAAAAATATACATGTGGACATGCAGGATGAAACAGCTAAAATGCAAATGACTCTTAGAGGAGTGGTGGACTCCCCAGTCTTGTAGAAACAAGAGAACAATTATAGAACCAAAAACACATGGGCTACTTGCATAGTGAACAAGTCTGTAGAAACCTGTTCACACCACCAAAGAACTTGAAGACACAAAAACGCACAGAGAGGTCAAAAATACTCTGTTGTAAAAAAGTCACAGTAAATAAGCAAGTGCTAGTCAAAAAATGAAAAAAATACAGGGTATTTAGTTAATAAGTTTTTTTGCAAAAAAATGTATGTTAAGCTGCTCCACCAATCGCCAAGGTATACCCATAATAGAGCAGTGCTAATTTAGAGTCCTATATAATGTATATAATCCCTATCTGATGTATTTAAAAACCTGATCATCTGTATAGTACCTGTATAATCAGGGTTCAGAGAGAAAAAATATACATGTGGACATGCAGGATGGAACAGCTACAATGCAAATGACCCATAGAGGAGTGGTGGACTCCCCAGTCTTGTAGAAACAAGAGAACAATTATAGAACCAAAAACACATGGGCTACTTGCATAGTGAACAAGTCTGTGGAAACCTGTTCACACCACCAAAGAACTTGAAGACACAAAAACGCACAGAGAGGTTTTCGGCCATTGTCACACACTACCATGCCTGGCTGGAGATTCGCTGGCACAAACCACACGTCGCTCTCATGCTTGATGGCATTCAAGTGCTCCTGAGCTGTGTGGCTTCGATTCCCCAAAGTAATTAATTTCAGTACGGCCTGTTGACGTTTGGCCACGGCTGTGCTTATATTGGTCGTAACAGGTAAGCGTTCACAGGTCAAGGTGGAGGTAGACCGTGATGGCTCCTGCAGCGATGATTCTGAGGAACTGGAGTATGAGGAGGAGGCAATGTGTACAGACAGGATTCCTGCAATCCTTGGAGTTGGCAGAATATGTATAGCGCCACTCGCAAGATCTGTACCCGGCTCCACAACATTGACCCAATGGGCAGTGAGGGACAGGTATGGTCTCTGTCCATGGTGACTGGTCCACGCATCGGTGGTGAGGTGGACCTTGCTACTGATGGCATTTAGTAGTGTATGTTTAATGTTTCCCTCCACATGCTTTTGCTGGGCAGGGACGGCTTGCCTGCTGAAATAAAAGCAGCTGGGCATGTTGTATTGTGGGACTGCCAATGCCATCAAGTTACGGAAGGTGTCAGTCTCCACCAGCCTGAATGACAGAATTTCAAGGGAAAGTAGTTTTGCAATTCCAGCATTGGCCGCCTTTTCCCCCATGCCTGTGCTACCGATGGCTGTAGAGTGTGCTGGGAGTGTGAGGATGACTGGGAACGTGGTGCTGTGGGTGGAATTATGCTGGGTCTCTGTACAACAGTGCCAGAGGTTCTTCCATGGCGATCCTGTGAGGAAGCCGAACCAGCTGTGTGTGAGCTGTGTGGAGGAAGAGGCAACAACACAAGCTGAAGAGGTGGTAGGTGCCGCTGTTGGTTGGCCCAGGTCTTCAGTGTGTTTTTGTAACTCCACCACGTGCTTGGTCTGCACATGTTTCCACATATTTGTGGTATTGAGGTTGCTGACACTTTTCCCTCTTTTGACTTTCTGATGACACACCTTGCATTTGACTAAGCAAATGTCATCTGCAACTGTGTCAAAAAAGGACCAGGCACTGCAAGTCTTGGGAGCGCCCGTTTTGGCTTTTGGAAGAGGCATGCTCCTAATGGGTGCTGAAGGCCGAAGTGGAGGCTACAGGCACTGCAGACTTCCCCCTCCCTCTCCCTCTTTGGGCCGTTTGGGAAATCTCTTCCTCAGAGATGCTCCCACCACCTTCCTGTACCTCACGCCATGATGGGTCAAGGACCTCATCATCTACGCTACCTTCTTCCACCAACTGTTTCTCCTGGGTAGTCTCGGCAGCACAGTATGAAAGTGGCACCTGAGTCTCATCATCAGATGCGTACTAAGGTGTGCTGACCGGAGGCACTGGCCCACCCGCCTCTTCAGAATCAGAGAGACAAAGCTGTTGGGCATCACTGCATACTG
Organism: Ranitomeya imitator; assembly: GCF_032444005.1. Lineage (NCBI taxonomy): Eukaryota > Metazoa > Chordata > Amphibia > Anura > Dendrobatidae > Ranitomeya > Ranitomeya imitator. The sequence continues at coordinate 72,398,170 of NC_091284.1, forward strand.
CCTCTTCTTCCATTTCTCCAATGCTGCTTGGCTGGCCCCCTCTTTCCAAGCCAAGAGATTCAGAGAACAGAAGTAGAGATGGCTCCTGTCCTGGGCTCTCTGACTGCCTGGGCAATTTGGCAGGTGGTGAAGAGACAGATAGGTGCTCTCCAGTGCTCTGTGCCTGACAGGATGTGGTACTAATTGAAGTCGATGTGTTAGCTGCCATCCAGCCGACAATGGCTTCAATTTGTTCTTCCCGCAGCAGCGGGGTACGGCGATCTCCTACAAATCTGCGCATGAAGGACTGTTCCCTGCTGAAACTGGGTGATGATGAGTCACGGGTGCCCGCAGCAGGCACATAATCCCTACGTCCTCTCCCTGCTCCATGCCCACGCCCACACCCACGTGCCTTCTTCATCTTGGTAGACTGATAAAGATAGGCCGAAAAGTACTAAGGGCTTAGTGTGCTTATTCCTGAACAGCTCCTAACAGGTATAAGAAACACTAATTTTCAAAAGTGTGGACTAGAGTTTTATATGAGCTAATGTGGCCTACACAACTGTAAAGTGGTGTGTTTGGTGAACTGTATTAATTTTTTTTTTTTGCAGAACAGACTACAGAGTGAGCTGCACTCACACGCAGACCATGCAGACAGCCGTGAATTGCTGCAAGGTCAAAAAAGGCTCCTCTATGTACTCCTATATAGTGTTTTTCCACAAATCTAGCGGGATACAGATGGAAAGCCACTAATAGGATAAATTTGAACAAATGTGCAGCAGGCTGCACTAATTGAGAAACAGACAATGGAACGGTATGAGGCAGTGACGCACCCTGAGCTGACTACAACCGGCTGTGGCGGTAGAACAGACTACAGAGTGAGCTGCACTCACACAGAGACCATGCAGACCGCCGTGAATGGCGCTGCAAGGCCAAAAAAGCTCCTCTATGCAATCCTATAGTGTTTTCCCAAAACCTAGCTGTATACAGATGGGAAGCCACTAATAGGATAAATTTGAACAAATGTGCAGCACGCTGCACTAATTGAAAAATGGTCAATTGATCGGTATGAGGCAGTGATGCACCCTGAGCTGACTACAACCAGCAGTGGCTGCAGACCAGACTACAGAGTGAGCTGCTCTCACACAGACAACTTGCAGACACCTGCGAACATCGCTGCAAGGCAAAAACAAGGTTTTCACACAGCGGTTGCTAAATTAGCCTGGGTAAAGCACAATGAAGCAAATCGCTATCTCTAAACTGGCCCTCACTCAGAACATAGCGTCCTGTCCCTAACTGAATTCACAGCAGAGTGAACCCAAAATGGCAGCAGCGACTTTTATAGTGCATCATGACATCATTTCAGCAGCCAATCACAGCCATGCCAGTAGTTACATGCCTACCATGCAGAACGGGATGTGCCCACACTTCTAATCATTCCTCATTGGCTGAATTCTGGCTGATTAAATTATGGGAACTTCTGATTCCGGTATCCGATATACTGAAAGTATCGGAACTCGGTATCGGAATTCCGATACCGCAAGTATCGTCCAATACCCGATACTTGCGGTATCGGAATGCTCAACACTACTAAAGACATGTCTCAGAGGATCCTGTGAGCCACTGTCCAATGTAAAAACCATACAAATTAGTACTAAAAAAAAGCCTCTCTTATCTCTGGTACTGTATACTGGATTTAAAAAAGCAACACTGCAAGGAGCAGGGAGACTAAAATAAGTGCAAGAAGAGGCCGCTTTTGGCCTGAAGGCAGGACATCTTTAAAGGGAATCTCTCAGTAGGTTCAAACCTCCAAAACCGTCCATATGGGCATGTAGTTCATAGAATGCTGAATAAATTGATGGCTGCGATCCGATGTCTTGGCCGGGTTCACAGTTGCATTCTAGGGCTTTGCGGAGGGCTGTGTACGTCCGCAGTTAAGCCCTGCCTACACTACGCCTAGTTCTGCATACCTCTGCATGCGTCCTGCATACCTATCTTTAGCATTGGGTACGCAGGACATGCGGATGTATCCGGATGCGTCATTTTGACGTGCTCGCTGTCCACACAAAACGCAACTTGGTGCTTTCCCGCGCAGTCGACAGGTGCGTCAAAACAACGCATCCACATACATCTGCATACATCCACATGTCCTGCTCACCCAATGTTAAAGATAGGTGCTAGGTGTGAAGGATGCATGCAGACGTATGCAGAAGTATGCAGAAGTAGGCGGAGTGTAGTCGGGGTTTAATGGAGGACATATGCAGCCCTCTGCAAAGCCCCCAAACGCAAATGTGAACTTAGTCTTATTCAAGTGAAATCTTTATTTTTCTTACATGTCAATGAGCTGTTAGGATCTATGGGTTGGACACTGATCTATTTGAGAATCTGCCTCCAGAGCTTATTTTTAATAAGAGGAACTGTTGCCAATGTGAGAGATGTCATTAACACAGAACAATAGAACTGAACGTTGCCTTCTTACAAACACAATTGCTGAAGTTCTCACAGCTCTACTGTATTGCACCAATGGCTATCAGTGAGATGGAAGCTGAATCACTGAGAGGAAGCCATAGATGTATCAGTTATAATCACACACAGCTCTGCAGTGAGATCAGAAGCGCATAGTGCATCCATTATATATCATACTGGTAACTCCCGCTTGTATTAAAAATAAATTCTGGAGGCATATTCTCAGGGAGATTGGTGTGCGGCCTCAAGATCTTAACAGCACATTTGCATATTAGAAAATGTGGATTTTTCTAGAATAAGGCATTGGATTTCAAATGCCAAGGTATCATTTTATTCAGCTAGGAAAGAATTTTGTCATTAACTACATTGGTGGCTGACTTCTGTAAGATAGATCTGAGAGTTCCCGATTGTGATAGGATTCCCATTGATAGGTGTCGAGTTCCCGCCACTGCACAGGTGGAATCTCAAACCTTGTCCGCTGCAGGAGGTTCCAGCATCTGGCTCAAGCTGATACTGTGAGCTTGGTTACTGCTGCCTTTCCAGGCTCTGCCTTTGTAGCCTACACTGATCAGCAGCAAGCAGATGTTTTAGAGACTAAGTCCTGCTTTTCCCATACTGAGCATGCCCATGGGTCAATCTCCCGTTGTAGATCAGGGGTCACATGATCAGGTCCTGTTGCGACTCCTAATGGACGATCAGGAAGGTCCAAGAGCGCTACTACTATAAAAGGTTCGCATGGCCGCTTGGCCATGCGCTAGTATAAACTTGCAAACATCTAGCACATATAGCACACAATACTGCACCTGTTAGCAGTGACCGCCAGTGCGGCGCCGTGTGCAATCAGTGCACTTTCCTAGCCCTAGTTAGGGTGGTGAGTGGCACCGCCAGAGCGGCGCTGTACGTTCTCTATGAGGTAATCTTTAATCTGTCCTGGCTACCGGTCAGTGTAGGGTGGGAACTCCCGCTTGATCTCAGCATCTGACTCAGGGCATCCTCAGGGACGGGCTCAAAAGCCACCGAGGGTCAGAGCGAGATCAATCACCAGCATAGTGGGGGTGAGTTTCAGGGATCCCACTAGCGTCCATCTTATGCACCCTGTGACTGTTAACAGGGCACAGCATTTCCCTTGTTTCCCTGCGACTCTGTGAAGCAACAGAGTTCGCATCAGTTCATACTGGGTGACGGAACCCACGTCTATTCTGGTGCAGTACCGCCATATAGTGCAGCCATTACCTAGCAGCAGTTTCTATCTCTGCACGGTGGACCCTGGGCTGCGAACGCACCTTATTACTATGTTTATATTTATTTGGTGCGTTCCACCAGCCCCAACACCCATAGCTTTCTATAGGCCCAGACTCCACACTATACTTTGATGAAGCTTTCAACTTATACTATGTCATGGGGGGGATGTTTTACTAATTCTCATTATATGTTTTAGACTTATTTTTCTACCACATTTGGCCAATCAAACAGACATGTTTTTTGATGGGGAAAGAGAAGTGATCGAAATTGTGGACTCATGCACTGAAATTATGCTAATATTATGCCAAAGTAAGTATACCAATAGATTTTGTAAATTTAGATAAGACAGTCTAAAGAAGCCCAACATTTATCAAGCAGCATCAAGCGGTTTGATGTCCAGCATCTGGTGCATTTTACGTCTGTCTAAGTTTGCACTGTCTTACTGTTAGTTAGCATTGGTAAATCAGCCCTGTGAATGACAATTTTCCACACTTATATGGAAGACATGAGAAGAAAAATCTGGCAAATTTTATTCCATGCTATATTGCAGAAGTCTAGAGAGAAAAGTTTTTTTCACATGCTTGAAGAGAGCACCAAGCTGACATAAGGATAATTAGAGGCAATGCTCTCTGCGTAAAAAGCTATGAAAATTAGCTTTCTTCAAAATAAATAAACATGGTTTTCTAGTACTATTTATTGAAGGTAGCCACCCTATAAGTCAAAAACTCTAGAACCCTGAAATATCTTTCTGAAGATGGAGGTATTTTCCAATTGGCTAGCCTCGGTATAGGATTGACATTGACTTATAGGACAACTACTTTCGATAGCTGCCACTAGAGGGTCAGATTTTATAAAAAAGATACTGAAAAAATAGTACATTTCCAATTTTCATCTCCAAATTCACAAATTCCTGTTGGAAAGAAAACAGCGATTATAGAAGAAGCTAAATATAGTCTTCAACATCCTACAGCAAGACTGTCTGAAAAATGAGGATGTCACTTCTGCGCTCATTCAGGACCGGAAAGCATTCACTGGTGAATTATCTTAATTAAAGAATGTAATTATTTCAGGATTATTTTCTTATTCTTTAATTTTCCCAGTAAAGTGATCTTCCATTAATCACGCGTTTCCTTCTAATCTTTGTATTTATCCAACAAAAATGTGTGTCACACTCCGCTATGTTTTACATATTGCACTTGCACTGCTCGCACCCTTTGTCCCTGAATCTGCAGACGGATAGTTTTATTTTTATTATTTTATTGTGCATTGATATTATCTAGACGGATAACGGGAATCATGCTCGTGAATACATTATTGGCCCAAAATGTAATTGCAGAATAGAAAGATTTCAGTTTTATTTTTAATTTATTTAATTTATGGCCACACAACCAGAATATCACAACCTTTCGATACTGAATGTGACAGACTGGCTTACAGCTTCAAACCTATCCAAGAAAATACATTATTCACAGACATTAGCATAAATGCAATCTATGTGAACCAAGAAAATACATCTTCTTTATAATTATGTGAGACATTTTTAAAATATATTTTCTAATTATTTATATTATTATATTTTAAAGTTCCTAGTTATGTTGAAAATACACTGTCAACCATAGACTGAAAGTGGTTAACCACTGCTCAGACAACCCTTTCTGAATCCCTCTGTTACCCCCTAGTAAAATAACAACACCTACAGTATACTCACATTCGGTTCTGGTGCCATCCCCCTACAGTGTAACACTGGTTCTCCTGGGGTTCACATGATGTTATGTCACGAAACACGATTCCTAAGGGCAATCAGCATTTGCTTTACTGTCCACTCCTTCAGGAATAGTCAGGTCACTTTATTTAACTGCTTGGCATTTTTTAGAAACCACAACCTGAAAATGTTCAAAAGCCTGAACGTCATTTTTACATACATATGTAAATGTTCATTCTTTTGAGTGTTTTCTGAATATTTTTTGTCCGATACCACGGCACATTATTTGCCCATACCCTTTCTGTTTCTTGTGAGTTTTTATTGTTCTTCCTCTTAAAGTAGCATATGTGACCATTTATTGGTGGGAACTTAAAGTGAACTACATCTGTGACCTCATCTCTCGGTACTTTCCTGCACGCAACCTCCGATCCTCACGAGACCTCCTTCTCTACTCCCCTCTTATCTCCCCTTCCCACAATAGCATACAAGATTTCTCTCGTGCATCCCCCCTACTCTGGAACTCTCTACCACAACACATCAGACTCTCACCTACCATCGAAATCTTCAAAAAGAGCCTGAAGACCCACCTCTTCTGACAAACCTATAACCTGCAGTAACCACCGATTGACCAAACTGCTGCATGACCAGCTCTATCCTTACCTATTGTATCCTCACCCATCCCTTGTAGATTGTGAGCCTTCGCGGGCAGGGTCCTCACTCCTCCTGTACCAGTTATGACTTGTATTGTTTAAGATTATTGTACTTGTTTTTATTATGTATACCCCTCCTTACATGTAAAGCATCATGGAATAAACTTACCTGGAGCAGCCAGTGCCAGGCAGCAGCTGCCAAGGCAAACAGGATCATGGGGTGCATTAAAAGAGGTCTGGATACACATGATGAGAGCATTATACTGCCTCTGTACAAATCCCTAGTTAGACCGCACATGGAGTACTGTGTCCAGTTTTGGGCACCGGTGCTCAGGAAGGATATAATGGAACTAGAGAGAGTACAAAGGAGGGCAACAAAATTAATAAAGGGGATGGGAGAACTACAATACCCAGATAGATTAGCGAAATTAGGATTATTTAGTCTAGAAAAAAGACGACTGAGGGGCGATCTAATAACCATGTATAAGTATATAAGGGGACAATACAAATATCTCGCTGAGGATCTGTTTATACCAAGGAAGGTGACGGGCACAAGGGGGCATTCATTGCGTCTGGAGGAGAGAAGGTTTTTCCACCAACATAGAAGAGGATTCTTTACTGTTAGGGCAGTGAGAATCTGGAATTGCTTGCCTGAGGAGGTGGTGATGGCGAACTCAGACGAGGGGTTCAAGAGAGGCCTGGATGTCTTCCTGGAGCAGAACAATATTGTATCATACAATTAGGTTCTGTAGAAGGACGTAGATCTGGGGATTTATTATGATGGAATATAGGCTGAACTGGATGGACAAATGTCTTTTTTCGGCCTTACTAACTATGTTACTATGTTACTATGTAAATGGCGCTATAACAATAAATAATAATGATAACTACCCCAACATTAGAAAACTAAACAGAGGCTGGACAGACATCTGTCTGGGATGATTTAATGAATTCTGCTTTGATCAGGGGGTTGGACCAGATGACCCAGGAGGTCCCTTACAACTCTATCATTCTATGATTCTAACCCAAGGGTCATGCTGCTTTCTTACATCTAAGGCCTAATATAGTAAAGCAAATAGCCATTCCCTTGTGTTCTTAAAATGAGTGTCAAGTTTAAAAGAAAAAGTCCACGACAATGCTGAGTAAGGAAAAACTATGGAAACTAGAGATATACGAATCAGGCAAAATTCAAATTTGCCTGTTGACACGTCTTTTTCTTCTTTACATTTGCTGAGAACTTATTTTCTGTGATGTTAATGTCAATTTATTATGTGCTGGAGTCTCTCCTTACTCCAGAGCATAATAAATGTAAGATGTAAAAATGAATCCTTCTACTCACCCTACCAATCATCTTATCAGCTTCTTCGCTCTTCATCATCACTTATGGTCCTCGCCGCATTTTCTTATCATTACGACTCGTACTGAAATCCCCATGTGGTTCTGTGTAAGTGCATGAAAAGTCACTTTGTCATGACGCCACAATATGTGCCGTGACCTTGCATCCATGTGCAGAATTGGAGATTTCAAAGGGGCAGCAGTGATTTAAAAATTCTGCAGGAACGGTATAGATGACAGTGAGGACCAGAGGGGCTGAAACGGTGAGTAATACGGTGGTTATACCGTATATACTCATGTATAAGCAGAGTTTTTAAGAACATTTTTTAGTGCTCAAAACACCCCATTGGCTTATACACGAGTCATTTTCCCAGCATTTGTGAGGGAGGGGGAGCGGCGGAGCATTGGGTCACAGGAGGCAGGAGCGAGCAGATGCAGCTAAAGCCTGTGTCCGCTGCTAAAGGGATATGAATATTCACTGCACTGGCAATGAATTTTCATTTCTCTGTAATAGCGTGCACAGTGTCAGCCACAGCAGTCGGCTCCTGCAGCTGCGGGGCGGTCATGTGTCCCCGCTACTGGCAGTGAATATTCATTTCTCTTATAGTGCACAGTTTCAGCCTCAGCCGCCGGCATCCAGCAGCTGCCCGAGCTTTCATGGGTGCCCACACATTAAGGCAATGATTATTCACCTCTCTCCACTCCCATAGGCATGGAGAGCACTGAATATTCATTACCTTATTGAGCAGGGATACGTGATCGCTCGGCCAGAGGAACTGCTGGCACCGGAACAAGATGCAGCTAGGCAGCACAAGCAAGGTAAGTAGAATGTGGCTTTTTTATAGGGATGGGGAGCCATACATACAAGGATAGGGGATAATGAGCCATGCATACAAGGACGGCGATAAGGAGCCATGTAGACAAGACAGGGATGGGGAGCCATGCAGACTAGGACAGAGACAGGGAGCCATGCACACAGGGACAGGGATGGGGAGCCATGCATAGAATGGACTGGGATGGGGAGTCATGCATACAAGAACAGAAATGGGGAGCCATGCATACAAGGAAGGAGACGGGTAGCCATGCATACAAGGACAGGGATGGGGAGCCATGCATGCAAGGACAGGGGGGAGTCATGCATACAAAGACTGGAATGGGGAGCCATGCATACAAATACAGGGATGGGGAGTCATGCATACAAGGACAGAGCTGGGGAGCTATGCAGACAAGGACAGGGATGGGGAGCCATGCAGACAAGGACAGGGATGGATAGCCATGCATACAAGGACGGGGAAGTGAAGCCATGCAGACAAGGATGGAGATAAGGAGCCATGCGGACAAGGATGGGGATGAGGAACCATTCATACCAGGATAGGGATGAGGGGACAATGCATACCTGGCTTATACTCGAGTCAATAAGTTTTCCCAGTTTTCCATGGCAAAATTGGGTACCTCAGCTTATACTCGGGTCGGCTTATACACGAGTATATACGGTAAGTATTTATATATACCGTATATATTTTAACAGTTTGATGGCCTTTTACGTTCTAGAAAAATGTCAGCCAGTAGAGATTTTGCTTGTTATGTGTGGAAGCAAATTGCAAAAAATCTGTATTTTGTCAAATGTGAATTTTTGTAAAATTTGAGTGGAATTCAATGCCATTAAAATACATTTGCTCATCTATAACTGGAACCCAACCATTCCTCCATACTGCTGCCAGCATCCCCCATAAATCTACTTGCTTTGTTTCCTGGCGGAAAGTGTCCAGTTCTATTTGAGCCAGAAGAAACAGCCTCCCAGTTTTTTGCACCCAAGACTTTTTAGACTTTTCCACTCAATCTGCAGTTACTGCTTGTCTGCAGTGGTCACCTGATGCAATTGCTGGAATAGAAAGGTGGCTGAGAACACTCACAGCAGAATATTTTTGTAGTGCCATTGATCCATTATTAAAATGTTTTTAAGAAGGTACCTTCTAATACTAAAACTGCAAAACTTATCCAAATCGGGGGGAGGAAGCAATTTGATTGTTCAGGACATACAGTGCACCCTGAAAATCATGTTATTATCATTTGATTTCTGAATTAGTGACATTTAACAGGGATTTGACTCCACATCCGAAAATGTCAATAGTACTGTATAGAGTTGAGCGACTTTTACTTTTTTAAGGATCGAGTCGGGTTTCGCAAAACCCGACTTTTTTATTTTGAAAAGTCGGGGGCCGACCAAAACATGAAACCCAATGCAAGTCAATGGGGAATCAAAGTCGGCAGTGAGTGGAGGACAGGAAAACACCTACAGTGCCCATTTTAATGCCAAAAACATCAATTCTTATTTCTTAAGCTTGTCAATCTTAATTTACTTTATAATAATAGTTAGGCATTGAAAACAGGGGGTCATTTGGCTAAAGTTGTGGGGGGTAGGGCTGGCTCAAGATTTTCGTGGGCCCAGGAAACGCGGAATACCTCACGACGGTGGAGCAGGGAGAGGTAAGTATTTCAACTTTGCAAGTGCTTTGATCCTGAGCAAGCAGGGGGGGCCCACTCGTTGGCACTTGGCACTGGCACAGGGCCCCTCATAGTACAGCGGTGTGTTTGATGGCGGGTTGGTGCCTCCCACTGCCAGAGACACTTTTGCATACTATGAGGGGCCCTGAGCCAGTGACGTCGCCAACGAGTATGCCCCCCCCACCTGATGAAGGAACCTGCACTTTCATCTGCACCTTCCTCTTTGTCCCTGTGTAAGGTGGTATAGTATGCGGGAAGGGAAGCCTGACTTTCAGCAGGGTCAGATTCAGGCTGTGTAGAGTGCAAAAGGAATGTAGTGGTCTGGGTCAATGTACCAGCAAACTCATCTAGCAGTGGCTGGGCAATGGGCAGGATGAGGAGGAAACACAGATATAGGCCCAAATAATAAAGTAGACTAAATGCAGTTCAAAATTGGTAATAGGACTAAACAGGTGTCATTGCTTTGCTCAGTGGAGTACAGCTGTAATGAGTGGCACAGACATAGTTTGTAGGCCCACTATAAAAAAGTAGGCTAAATGCAGTTCAAAATTGGTAACAGGACTAAACAGGTGGCCTAGCTTTGTTCAGTGGAGGACAACTGTAATGAGTGGCGCAGACATGGTTAGTAGGCCCAAATACAAAAGTAGGCTAAAAGCACTTCAAAATTGGTAAAAGGACTAAACAGGCGGCATAGCTAGGTACTGGGGTGGGCTTCTCTGCTGAGTAGCAGACAGTAGTAGTAGGCGCAAAGTATTAACTGGTCTAAATGGAGGCCAGGGCCCCTGTTTATTTTTACTATCATCTATCATTTCAACAAATTTGTATTGGCAGTGCCATTGAAGGATTTAACAGCACAGACTACACAGTGATGGAGCAGGGAGAGGTAAGTATTGCAAGTGGTAGAGCACTGTTCGAGCTGGGAGGAACACTCTCTCGTTGGTGGCGGTACTGGCACAGGGCCCCTCATATTACGATGGTGTGTCTGATGTTGGTTGTGCACCACCACCGTCAGAGACACTTCATTGTACTATGAGGGACCCTGTGCCAGTGCCGTCGCCCAAGAGTGGGCGCACCCACCTGTCCAGGCAAACGGCACTCGCACGGGTGCTTGCGCCAGGTGGTGACCATGGCCCTGTGGGGGGAGTCAGCCCATTTAGGGAGGTATAAAAATGGCCTATGGTGGACATTCAGCAGCTGCAAATGGCGGAATTGGAGAAGTCAGTAAGAGGAGGCCAAAAGCAAGACATTTTTCAGGCAAGCTAAGTGTCAGCAGGAGAAGGTGGGGCAAAATAATTTGAAATCTATGATTGGTTCATTTTAATGAAGGTTAGATCATCAACATTCTGGGTAGCCAGACGTGTCCTTTTTTCTGTCAGTATTAAACCAGCAGCACTGAAGACTATTTCTGATAGCACACTAGAAGCAGGGCAAGCGAGCTCCTGTAATGCGTATTCTGCCAATTCAGGCCAGGTGTCTATTTTAGATGCCCTGTAATCAAAGGGGAATGACCTGTGAGAACGGACGAAAAGTAGTTCGTAACCATACTGGACAAATGCTGTCTCCTGTCACTTTGAATCGATGCAGTGGCAGAAAGTGGCTGGAAGATATATGAAAAAATACAAGGATTGTAGTACAATTTCAATCTCCCTACAATGATCTCAGGAAAAGTATGGCAGCAATATTAAAAACCTGCTGCACACAAAAGTGTGGACAAATAAACAAGATAACGGTGCAGAAAGGAGCAACAGGATTTTTGCTTTTAAAAAAGCAGTTGGTTTGTACAGCGGTGTGCAAACAGCAATGCAGCTATCAGGGAGCCTTGTAAGGCAGCCTAATAAGCTACAGAGCTGATGCACAAAATATAGCCTCCACTGTGCCTGCAAACAAATGGTGGTGTTGGACAGTGGAAATCGCTACAGCACAAGCAGTTTCCGGGCTTAATCTTCCCTCCCTAACTATATCCCTTCTTCTGATGAAGCTGCGGCAACCTCTCCCTATGCTACGATGGGCAGAAGTAAGATGGCGGTCGGCGTGCACGCCCCTTTATAGCCCCTGTGATGCCGCAGAAAGCAAGCCAATCACTGTCATGCCCTTCTCTAAGATGGTGGGGACCGAGACCTATGTCATCACGCTGCCTGTTGTGAATTCTGCTCCTGGACTCCCTCCGGTGGTTGTAAGTGGCACTTTTGTGAGTTCTGCTCTTGGGCTCCCTCTTGTGGTTTCAAGTGGTATGGCTGCTCCTTGGAGTTAGCTGTGGTCAGCTGCCTCCACTTATCATCTCCTCTCTCGCCTATTTAAGCCTGGCTGTTCCTTCAGCTAGTGCCACTTGTAAATGGTTCCTGGTTGGATTCACATCTCTTTGGAGTTCCCTGTTATCCTGACCAGTTCTGCAAAGCTAAGTTTTTGCTTACTTTTTCTGTCCATAGTTTGTGGTCTTATCCATTCTGTGCTTTCTTTGTTTGTCCAGCATTATCAGTTTGAAGCTGAAAGCTCTGGAAGCTCTGGGAAGCAGAGTTACCCTCCACACCTTTAGTCAGGTGTGGAGATTTTTTGTAAACTCTGCGTCGATTTTTGTAGTGTTTTATACTGACCGCACAATATTCCATCCTGTCCTATCTATCAAGCTAGACTGGCCTCCTGTGCTCATCCTGGTTTCATTCTGTGTATGTCTATTTCCTCTCCACTCACAGTCATTATTTGTGGGGGGCTAATCTATCCTTTGGGGATTTTCTCTGAGGCAAGATAGTTTTCCTGCTACTGTCTTCAGGGGTAGTTAGCTCTTAGGCTGTGACGAGGTGCCTAGGGAGAGTTAGGAGCATTCCATGGCTGCTTCTAGTGTTGTGTTGAGCTTAGGGTCTGCGGTCAGTACAGTTACCACTTTCCTCAGAGCTCGTTCCATGTTGCTCCTAGACCACCGCATCATAACAGTACAAGTGTCTTTTTTTTTATCTTGATATCTGGGTGGTTCAGGATATATGCTTTGGCATGGATGTTCAAGGTTTGTTTTCTCGTGTGGATCAACTTGCTGCAAGAGTACAGAGCATCCAGGACTATGTTGTCCAGACTCCGGCTTTAGAGCCTAGAAGTCCTACTCCTGATTTGTTTTTTGGGGACAGATCCAAGTTTTTGAACTTTAAAAATCACTGCAGATTGTTTTTTGCTTTGAAACCCCGTTCTTCTGGTGATCCCATTCAACAGGTAAAAATCATCATATCCTTGCTGCGGGGTGATCCTCAAGACTGGGCTTTCTCTCTTGAAGCAGGGGATCCGGCATTATTGAATGTTGATGCATTTTTTCAAGCGCTCGGATTATTGTACGACTAACCTAATTCTGTGGATCATGCAGAAAAAACCCTGTTAGCCCTGTGTCAAGGTCAGGATGAGGCATAGTTATACTGCCAGAAATTTAGAAAATGGTCTGTGCTCACTAAATGGAATGAAGAGGCTCTGGCTGCTATTTTCAGAAAGGGTCTTTCTGAAGCCCTCAAAGATGTTATGGTGGGCTTTCCTACGCCTGCCGGTTTAAGCGAATCTATGTCTCTAGCCATTCACATCGATCGGCGTCTGCGCAAGCGCAAAGCTGTGCACCATATGGCAGTATCCTCTGAGCAAAGTCCTGAACCTATGCAATGTGATAGGATTTTGACTAGAATAGAACGGCAGGAATTCAGACGTCAGAATAGGCTGTGTTTCTACTGTGGTGATTCTACTCATATTATCTCTGATTGCCCTAAGCGAACTAAGAGAGTCGCTAGGTCTGTTACCATTAGTACCATACAGCCTAAATTTCTCTTATCTGTAACCCTGATTTGCTCATTGTCGTCCTTTTCTGTCATGGCATTTGTGGATTCAGGCGCTGCCCTGAACTTAATGGACTTAGAATTCGCCAGGCGCTGTGGTTTTTCCTTACAGCCTTTGCAAAGCCCTATTCCTTTGAGGGGTATTGATGCTACACCCCTGGCCAAGAATAAACCTCAGTACTGGACACAGATGACTATGTACATGGCTTCAGCACATCGGGAAGATTGCCGTTTTCTGGTGTTGCATAACCTGCATGATGTTGTTGTACAAGGTTTCCCATGGTTACAGGAACATAATCCGGTCCTGGATTGAAAAACTATGTCGGTGACTAGTTGGGGTTGTCAAGGGGTACATAGTGACATTCCTTTGATGTCACTTTCCTCTTCCCCCTCTCCTGAGGTTCCTGAGTTTTTGTCAGATTTCCTGGATGTATTTGATGAGCCCAAGTCCAGTTCCCTTCCTCCGCACAGGGACTGTGATATTGTGTGTGCTATTAACTTGATTCCTGGTTGCAAGTTCCCTAAGGGCAGACTTTTCAATCTGTCTGTGCCGGAGCATGCCGCCATGCGGAGTTATGTTAAGGAGTCTTTGGAGAAGGGGCATATTCGGCCCTCTTCGTCACCTTTGGGAGCGGGTTTCTTTTTTGTTGCTAAGAAGGATGGCTCCTTGAGACCCTGTATTGATTATCATCTTCCTAATAAAATCACGGTCAAATTCCAATAACCCTTGCCCTTGCTTACGGATTTGTTTGCTCAGATTAAGGGGGCTGGGTGGTTTACTAAGATTGACCTCCGAGGGGCATATAATCTTGTTCGTATTAAACAGGGTGACGAATGGAAAACTGCATTTAATACGCCCGAAGGCCATTTTGAATATCTTGTGATGCCATTTGGGCTTTCAAATGCTCCATCTGTGTTCCAGTCTTTCATGCATGATATTTTCCGCAATTATCTTGATAAATTCATGGTCGTATATTTGGATGATATTTTGATTTTTTCCGATGATTGGGAGTCTCATGTGAAGCAGGTCAGGATGGTGTTCCAGATCCATCGTGATAATGCTTTATTTGTGAAGGGGTCTAAGTGCCTATTCGGAGTTCAGAAGGTCTCTTTTTTGGGTTTTATTTTTTCTCCCTCGTCTATAGAAATGGATCCTGTTAAGGTCCAAGCTATTCATGACTGGATCACACCCACATCTGTGAAGGGCCTTCAAAAATTTTTCGGCTTTGCTAATTTCTATCGCCGTTTCATTGCCAATTTTTCCAGTGTAGTTAAGCCCCTTACTGATTTGACGAAGAAAGGCGCTGATGTAACGAATTGGTCCTCAGAGGCTGTTGAGGCCTTTCAGGAGCTTAAACGCTGATTTACTTCTGCCCCTGTGTTGCGTCAGCCGGATGTTTCTCTTCCTTTTCAGGTTGAGTTCGACGCTTCTGAGATTGGGGCAGGGGCTGTTTTGTCTCAGAGGAAATCTGATGGTTCTTTGATGAAACCGTGTGCTTTTTTTTCCAGAAAGTTTTCGCCTGCGGAACACAATTATGATGTCGGCAATCGGGAGTTGTTGGCTATGAAGTGGGCGTTTGAGGAGTGGCGACATTGGCTTGAGGGAGCTAAACACCGTGTTGTGGTCCTGACTGATCATAAGAATCTGATTTACCTCGAGTCGGCCAAGCGGCTGAATCCTAGACAGGCTCGATGGTCCCTGTTTTTCTCCCGTTTTGATTTTGTAGTCTCGTATCTTCCGGGATCTAAGAATGTTAAGGCTGATGCCCTCTCTAGGAGTTTTTCACCTGATTCTCCTGGAGTCCTTGAGCCGGTTGGCATTCTTAAGGAGGGGGTGATTCTTTCTGCTATCTCCCCTGATTTGCGGCGGGTGCTTCAGGAATTTCAGGCTGATAGGCCTGACCGCTGTCCAGTGGGGAAGCTGTTCGTTCCTGATAGATGGACAAGTAAGGTTATTTCTGAGGTTCATTGTTCTGTGTTGGCTGGTCATCCTGGGATTTTTGGTACCAGAGATTTGGTTGCTAGATCTTTTTGGTGGCCTTCCTTGTCGCGCGATGTGCGTGCTTTTGTGCAGTCCTGTGGGACTTGCGCCCGGGCCAAGCCTTGCTGTTCCCGCGCTAGTGGGTTGCTTTTGCCTTTGCCGGTCTCTGAGAGGCCCTGGACGCATATTTCCATGGATTTTATTTTGGATCTTCCTGTTTCCCAGAAGATGTCTGTTATCTGGGTTGTTTGTGACCGGTTCTCTAAAATGGTCCATCTGGTACCTTTGCCTAAGTTGCCTTCCTCCTCGGATCTGGTTCCATTATTTTTTCAGCATGTGGTTCGTTTGCATGGCATTCCGGAGAATATTGTCTCTGACAGAGGTTCTCAGTTTGTCTCTAGATTTTGGCGGGCCTTTTGTGCTAGGATGGGCATTGATTTGTCTTTTTCTTCGGCGTTTCATCCTCAGACTAATGGCCAAACTGAGTGAACTAATCAGACCTTGGAGACCTATTTGAGATGCTTTGTGTCTGCTGATCAGGATGACTGGGTGGCTTTCTTGCCGTTGGCCGAGTTTGCCCTTAATAATCGGGCTAGTTCGGCTACTTTGGTTTCACCTTTCTTTTGTAATTTTGGTTTTCATCATCATTTTTCTTCTGGGCAGGTTGAGCCTTCTGATTGTCCTGGTGTTGATTCTGTGGTGGACAGGCTGCAGCAGATTTGGACTCATGTGGTGGACAATTTGACGTTGTCTCAGGAAAGGGCTCAACGTTTTGCTAACCGCCGTTGGTGTGTTGGTCCCCGGCTTCGTGTGTGGGATTTGGTTTGGTTGTCTTCTCATCATGTTCCTATGAAGGTTTCCTCCCCTAAGTTTAAGCCTCGGTTTATTGGTCCTTATAAAATTTCTGAAATTATTAATCCGGTGTCTTTTCGTTTGGCTCTTTCAGCCTCTTTTACCATTCATAATGTTTTCCATAGATCTTTGTTACGGAGATATGTGGTGCCCGTTGTTCCCTCGGTTGACCCTCCTGCCCCGGTGTTGGTTGAGGGGGAGTTGGAATATGAGGTTGAGAAGATTTTGGATTCTCGTTTTTCGAGGCAGAGGCTTCAGTATCTTGTCAAGTGGAAGGGGTATGGCCAGGACAATAATTCTTGGGTTGTTGCCTCCGATGTCCATGCCGCCGATTTGGTTCGTGCTTTTCATTTGGCTCGTCCTGATCGGCCTGGGGGCTCTGGTGAGGGTTCGGTGACCCCTCCTCAAGGGGGGTACTGTTGTGAATTCTGCTCCTGGGCTCCCTCCGGTGGTTGTAAGTGGCACTTTTGTGAGTTCTGCTCTTGGGCTCCCTCTTGTGGTTTCAAGTGGTATGGCTGCTCCTTGGAGTTAGCTGTGGTCAGCAGCCTCCACTTATCATCTCCTCTCTCGCCTATTTAAGCCTGGCTGTTCCTTCAGCTAGTGCCACTTGTAAATAGTTCCTGGTTGGATTCACATCTCTTTGGAGTTCCCTGTTATCCTGACCAGTTCTGCAAAGCTAAGTTTTTGCTTACTTTTTCTGTCCATAGTTTGTGGTCTTATCCATTCTGTGCTTTCTTTGTTTGTCCAGCATTATCAGTTTGAAGTATTTTCTGTCTTGCTGGAAGCTCTGGGAAGCAGAGTTACCCTCCACACCTTTAGTCAGGTGTGGAGATTTTTTGTAAACTCTGCGTCGATTTTTGTAGTGTTTTATACTGACCGCACAGTATTCCATCCTGTCCTATCTATCAAGCTAGACTGGCCTCCTGTGCTCATCCTGGTTTCATTCTGTGTATGTCTTTTTCCTCTCCACTCACAGTCATTATTTGTGGGGGGCTAATCTATCCTTTGGGGATTTTCTCTGAGGCAAGATAGTTTTCCTGCTACTCTCTTCAGGTTTAGTTAGCTCTTAGGCTGTGACGAGATGCCTAGGGAGAGTTAGGAGCATTCCACTGCTGCTTCTATTGTTGTGTTGAGCTTAGGGTCTGCGGTCAGTACAGTTACCACTTCCCTCAGAGCTCGTTCCATGTTGCTCCTAGACCACCGCATCATAACAGCTGCCCACACTCTGCGTCCTCCCTCATTGGCTGAAAAATGGCGCTGAAAGCGTCATACGAAACGCAACTTTGGTGCGAAGATCGCCGACCTCATGGCCGATCCCACACTAGGATCGGGTCGGGTTTCATGAGACCCGACTTTGCCGAAAGTCGGCAATTTTTGAATTTGTCGGATCCGTTTCGCTCAACCCTAGTACTGTAAGCTCTTTAATAAATAACTGAATGGAAAAGGGAGTTTGTCTTCGCGGCCACAATGCAATGTAGACTGTAGATCTGTGCCTTACTAAAGTCTTTAATGTTCAACTGACAGCTAAATCTAATGGTCACCAGACTCACCTCTCCTTGCTGGTTCTCCTGGATCTCTCTGCAGCATTTGACACTGCTCCTCCTCCCTATGCTGCATTCTTTAGCCTCAAAAATACTGCTGTTCCTTGGATCTCCTCCTACCTCTCTAACCACTCCTTCACTGTATCTTTTGCTGGCCCTTCTTTTTCTCATCTTCACCTTACTGTCGAGGTTCCAAAGGGCTCAATTCTAGGTCCCCGCCTTGTCTCCTTATGCACCGTCCCATTGGACTACCATCACTGGATTCGGTTTTCAGTACCATCTCTAAGCTGATGACACTCAAATATACACATCGTCTCGTGATATCACCCATGTCTAAATTAAGAATACCAGTGATTGTCTTTCCGCTGTCTTTAACATCTTGTCCTCCCTCTGGCTAAAACTGAATCTGTAAAAAACTGAACCTCTGGTGTTTCCTCTCTCCATTAACCTACCTATACCCAATATTGCCATTTCCATGTGTAGTTCTATCATTACTCCCCAGCAACATGCCTGCTGTCTTGGGGTCATATTTGATTCGGATCTTTCATTTACCCCAACATTAGATCACTCTCTTGCTCATGTCACCTACACCGGGACATACATTTCTAAAATGTAACCTTTTCTTACCTTTGCCTCTGTAAAAACATTTCCTGTTGCTCTTATTCCTTCTCATCTGGACTATTGTAGTTCTCCTCTAATCGGTTTCACTCTTTCTAAACTCTCCCCTCTCCAATCCATCCTTTAATGCAGCAGCCAGGATCAAATTTATTTCCAACCTCTACCCTATCATTGCAGTTGTTGCCCCTCCGCTGCAGGGTCCAATATAAACGGATCACTCTTGCCACCCTACATCTCTGTCTACCTCTCTACAAATGACCTCTGCTCCGCTAATGACATAAGGCTAATATCCTCATTAATCTGAAAGTCCCACTCCCACCTCCAAGACTTCTCGCATCCAAGGACAATGTGATTAATTCCCAATACCAACAGATCTAGGCCATACCCTATTTATTATATTGATGGTTGGACTGTACAATCTAAGCCCTATTTACTATATACCTTTCGTGTCTCACCTATTACCTCATAGATTGTAAGCTTGTGACCAGGGCCCTCATTCCAAGTGGTATCTGTTGAATTATGTGTTTACTGTGTAATATCATTATTATCTGTACAAGTCCCTCTCTGAAATGTAAAGTGTGGCAGAATATGTTGGTACTATAGAAAGATTATTATTATATGTTTATACCTTCTTCTACTTTATTACACAGAGTGATTTAATATTTTTCTTGTTGCAAACATTTTTTTTTTAAATTACTTATATATTCTTAAATAAGCTGTCTCCTTAGTTTTTATTCCTTAAACCTGTCTAAAGGTATATGTACTGAATTGTAAATCTGTTAATATACTCACCGATCGGCATCTTCTCCAGTTTCCAGCTCCGCTCCAGGCCTCTTTACAGCCAAGTGACTGCAATCCTGACTCTCTGGATCACACTGGGGCTATGTCAGAGTCGAAAGTGGTTTTTACAGTGTAAGACTATGGAAAGTCAGAATCAGAATGAGGTTCCTTAGATGTACAATGTAAAAGTAACCTCCGTGTCACAAAACAGGAGCCGTGCTGGAAACTAGGGAAGATGACGATTGTGGAGTATATTACCGCATTTACACTTAATTACATATACATTTAGACAGGTTTTTTTTTTTAAAAATTTTTGTGGGGGTACATGTTTAATTTCTAAATTCTTTACTTTTGGCTTCTGGCAGTTTCAGTTTGGCAAAATTACATCAACAGTTTTATAATCTAAGTGTTGAAAATGCTTTTTTAATTAAAACTACAAGTAAACATAAAGTAATGTAGAGTAAAAAAAAATAAGAGGCTTGGCTTTGATTGTGTGATATGTTCTAAATTACCCCATTTTATGAAAATGCAGAAAAAAGATTAGTTGATGACTTTTATTGCATTACATAGGTGATTATCACCAGCTACTACGAAGTTATGGAAAGCGGAAGTCTATTAATGTTTTCAACCAGACATCAAGAATCTGCGCATTTGTAAGAAACAAGTTAAGAAATTGAGAGTATGGAAGGTTTGTGAGTGACTTTCACCACTGGCAAATTATTTTGTGCTTTGTTATTCCAGGGTCATATGGGTATATAAAGTGAAGACAAACAGTGTGGGCTACAGTTGATTTGCGTCTAAGTTGTGTCTCATGTGGTCGGAGTCAGATGAAGCAGGATTAGATGCGAAACAGCTGTAGCATGTTCTGTGTCTTCACTTTGTGTTGACATATGACTTTGGAATGATAAAGCACAAAACAATGTGCCAGTGATGAGAGCCACTCATTTTCCTCCTATACTCGTAAGTTTTGAAGATTGTATTGCTGCACAGTTGAGCACCAATAACCAGCATTGCGTAGTCCAGAGGAATATACTTGCGCAAAGCCGGTCTGCTGATCTTTAGAAATGGAAGTTAAGAAATTGGCCTCACATTTATAGAATGAGCATGGAGGATGAAATACATGGCAGGTTCAATGTCTTCTGTGCACACCAGTGACTAACCTGAACACACAAAGGAGAGCTACTGCAAATGACTGGGTGACATTGACATTTCCTCCACAGAATTTTGTTTTTAAGCTGCCCACTATTTAAAATGATAAAAAGTGGCTACATGCTTCCAGTCTCCGCACTCCAGAATTTCAGAAATAGCATATGGTCATGCCGAGGCCAGCTTATCCCCCTGACTGAGACACTCAATGTACTGCTGAGCAGTAATGAACTAGAATCAATGTCCCATCCCTGTAGGTGACACAGTGAGGGAGACATTTTTCACCCCTGCTCAGCAGGTCGCTGCAATTGGAGATATAATTGGAAGACTTCTACCTGCTGCTCCCGCATGGGGTCATGAGGAGTTATCTCTGACTATTGCTACCTTAATAATCATGAAAAGTTTTTCCTAGAATAAAGGAGAGAGGAAGGGAGCAAGACTGGAGGAGCAGTGGAAATAAGACTTGGTAGCAGGGGGAATAGAACAAAGTTTCCGTAATTTGAGAACTAGGGTTATTCTTTGGTGGAGGACAGAGAAAAAGGTGGAGAAGAGTATAGATTGGCAGATGCAATCACAACATCCTGCTTAGATTCAAATATAATTACAGTCCGATCTTTTAATCCATGTTGAACACTTTTAAGAGGGAAGAAGAGAGTAATTGCTAGTTGCACCATTAGGCCACATTCACTTGTTGAGTATTTGGTCAGTATTTTACCTCAGTATTTGTAAGCCAAAATCAGGAGAGGAACAATCAGAGGAAAAGTATAATAGAAACATATGCACCACTTCTGTATTTATCACCCACTCCTGGTCTTGGCTTACAAATACTGACATACTGACCAAATGCTGAGCGTGTGAACATGGCCATATATAAAAGACCTGCTATATGTACCCTTTAAGAAATGTATTATTGGACATCTGGCTTATGTAAATATGTTTTTGTTGCATGTTATGTGTACATTATGAATATGTGTGCCCATGAATGGACTGGTCACCTTGTTTCATAATTTGTACTTGGCTAGCAGGACACAGTGCACAGTGTTCGCTCACACTAGCATATTAGAAATCGCTCCAATGTTCAAGTTGGATGAGTGCCATACATATGCCATTCCCTATGTCATACGAGTGCTATGCGAGTGTAAAAATGTTTTCTCTCCTAGTATCCGTATGATATCTGTATGACATGAGTATACAATCTGTATGGAATGCGTTTTTAACATCATTTTTTACACACTCTCTATGTAACTTAAAGCTAGTTCACAAAACTAATAAAGCAATCACATATAAAGATGTAGATAAATAGATGGTAGAAAGATTATATATAGGCATATAATTTCACAAGCCCCCCTACGTACTATAAACTTGCACCCTTTAGTGCCATTAATGCGGAGTTAATTGTACAGTTTTTAGGTTTGTTTAATCAAATAAATAAGTAAATGAATAAATTCATACGGTAAATAAATAAAATGCCATTGGATCTCCCCTATTTTATGAAACCAGAAAAGGTAAAGCAGACAGTTGTGAGTCAATATTGTCAGCTTGGTAAGGTCCTTGGTTATTGGGCCCTTCCCAACTTAAAAATATCACATTAGATGTGCCAGTTCACCTTCGCTGCTCCTGTCTGCCCTGGTGTAGTGACAATTGGGGTTATCGGGCTTGGAGTTGATGTCAATTGTTAATTGGCAAAAATCACTAGTCACGTCCGATATACGCAGCCACTTGCAGTCTACTGCACTTTAATTCGTCAGCCCTATTCCAGCTGAGGAAAACCTCACAGATCAGCAGTGACTCACTGAATAACATTGGTAATTTAAGAGTGCTGCAGCTTCTTGTTAAACAAGAATTATATATTAATATATATATACTAGCTATTGAACCCTTTCTACGCCCGGGTGGCGAGCATTTATATTGGTATATGGTCTCCATCCTGATATGTGCTGCTCCATCCTGCGCCCCCATCCTGTCATGTGCTGCTCCATCCTGCGTCCCCATCCTGTCATGAGCTGCTCCATCCTGCGCCCCCATCCTGTCATGTGCTGCTCCATCCTGCGTCCCCATCCTGTCATGTGCTGCACCCATCCTGCGCCCCCATTCTGTCATGTGCTGCTCCCATCCTGCGCCCCCATTCTGACATGTGCTGCACCCATCCTGCGCCCCCATTTTGACATGTGCTGCTCCCATCCTGCGCCCCCATTCTGACATGTGCTGCACCCATCCTGCGCCTCCATTCTGACATGTGCTGCTCCCATCCTGCGCCCCCATTCTGACATGTGCTGCACCCATCCTGCACCTCCATTCTGACATGTGCTGCACCCATCCTACGCCTCCATTCTGTCATTTGCTGCTCCCATCCTGGCCCCTATCCTGTCATGTGCTGCTTCCATCCTGCACCCCCGTTCTGTCATGTGCTGCTGCCATCCTGCACCCCCGTTCTGTCATGTGCTGCTTCCATCCTGCACCCCCGTTCTGTAATGTGCTGCTGCCATCCTGCGCCCCCGTTCTGTCATGTGCTGCTCCCATCCTGCACCCCCGTTCTGTCATGTGCTGCTCCCATCCTGCGCCCCTATCCTGTCATGTGCTGCTTCCATCCTGCACCCCCGTTCTGTCATGTGCTGCTGCCATCCTGCACCCCCGTTCTGTCATGTGCTGCTTCCATCCTGCACCCCCGTTCTGTAATGTGCTTCTGCCATCCTGCGCCCCCGTTCTGTCATGTGCTGCTCCCATCCTGCACCCCCGTTCTGTCATGTGCTGCTGCCATCCTGCGCCACCATTCTGTAACTTGCTGCTCCCATCCATATGCCCCATACGCTGCTCCAAAAAGGCTTATGGCCCCCATAAGATGCTCCATAGTATATGCCCCGTACACTGCTCCATAAAGGTTTATGGCCCCCATAAGATGCTCCATATTATATGCCCCCATACACTGCTCCATAAAGGTTTATGGCACCCATAAGATGCTCCATATTATATGCCCCGTACACTGCTCCATAAAGGTTTATGGCCCCCGTAAGATGCTCCATAGTATATGCCCCCGTACACTGCTCCATAAAGGTTTATGGTCCCCATACGATGCTCCATAGTATATGCCCCCGTACACTGCTCCATAAAGGTTTATGGCCCCCATAAGATGCTCCATATTATATGCCCCCGTACACTGCTCCATAAAGGTTTATGGCCCCCATAAGATGCTCCATATTATATGCCCCGTACACTGCTCCATAAAGGTTTATGGCCCCCATAAGATGCTCCATAGTATATGTCCCCGTACACTGCTCCATAAAGGTTTATGGCCCCCATACGATGCTCCATAGTATATGCCCCCGTACACTGCTCCATAAAGGTTTATGGCCCCCATAAGATGCTCCATATTATATGCCCCGTACACTGCTCCATAAAGGTTTATGGCCCCCATAAGATGCTCCATAGTATATGCCCCCATACACTGCTCCATAAAGGTTTATGGCCCCCATAAGATGCTCCATATTATATGCCCCATACACTGCTCCATAAAGGTTTATGGCCCCCATAAGATGCTCCATAGTATATGCCCCCCATACACTGCTCCATTATGGTTGATGGCCCCATAAGATGCTGCATAGTATATGCTCCGTACACTGCTCCACAAAGGTTTATGGCCCCCATAAGATGCTCCATAGTATATGCCCCCGTACACTGCTCCATAAAGGTTTATGGCCCCCATAAGATGCCCCATATTATATGCCCCATACACTGCTCCATAAAGGTTTATGGCCCCCATAAGATGCTCCATAGAATATGCCCCCGTACACTGCTCCATTATGGTTGATGGTCCCATAAGATGCTCCATAGTATATGCCCCGTACACTGCTCCATAAAGGTTTATGGCCCCCATAAGATGCTCCATAGTATATGCCCCCGTACACTGCTCCATAAAGGTTTATGGCCCCCATAAGATACTCCATATTATATGCCCTGTACACTGCTCCATTAAGGTTTATGGCCCCCATAAAATGCTCCATAGTATATGCCCCCATATACTGCTCCATTATGGTTGATAGCCCCATAAGATGCTCCATAGTATTATATGCCCCATATGCTGTTGCGATATATAAAAAAAATACCATACTCACCTATCATTGCTGGGCGCCGAGTGTGGGGGGCCTGAGCAGGCGGGGACACTGGTGCGCTGTGGGGGTCAGGTGCTGGAGTCGCCGCTAGCTCAGGCCCCCCAGCACTTGCTATATTCACCTGTCTGTCCCGTTCCAGCGCTGCGCGCCACTCCGTGCTCCGGGTCCTCTGGCTGTGACTGTTCAGTCAGAGATTGGTGCGCATTAAGCGCGTCATCGCGCCCTCTGAACTGTGAACTTCACAGGCAGAGGACCCGGAAGATGGAGCGGCGCGCAGCGCTGGAACGGGACAGACAGGTGAATATAGCATACTTACCCTCCTGGCGCGTACCTGCCACTCCTTTGGAGATCGCGGTGTGCGTTCAGTGCTTACGCATACCGCGATCTCCTGGGAGCATCACTCTGTGGGGTCCAGACTGCGCCGGCACTTGCGCTTGCGCAGTCTATAAAGGCTTTGGACAGAGTGACGCTCCCAGCGTTATATTATAGATATTACCTGAACATCACCAAAAAGAAAAAAAGAATATTTATTTAGCTCACAGCGCTGATGACGTGGGGGAGGGCTCACAGAAGAAGACATTGGTTGGCTGGCCGGTGGCCTGAAAGACTGTGGCTGGCTGCTGGCCTGGTAGGCTGTGGCTGGCTGCTGGCCTGGAAGGCTGTGGCTGGCTAGTGGCCTGGTAGACTGTAGATAAACAATGCTCCAGACAGTCAACAGCAACCACATGTTATAGATCTATGTGCCAATTTTCTTTTATATTTAATAATCACTTGCTGTTATAGTAAAAACTTGGATCAAAAAACTCCCGGACTAGTCACCAGTAAACCTAAACAAAAGGGGAGGGAGGTGGGAACCACAAACAAGAATGGTGACTCAACATGTCCATAATAAATAGAAGACCTTATTTATAAATCTCAAAAAATTATACAGGTAGATGACAGTGACAGAAAGCATGACATGCAGCCATTAAAAACACATGCAGCTGAACAAATGGACGCCACCAGCCTAAGTAACACCAACTTATTAAATAATCAAATATGGCTTTACTTGACCAATCCCATACTGTATATCTATCTTATTGAGTCATCAATATATATGCCATGCACAGGTATAAGATTGCATAAGTAAGACCAGTATGGTTACTTGTATGAACTAGGACAAAGAAGGTGCCTCGTTGTAAATACCAAATCACAGGTACCAAATGCCAAGTGCCAAAATATAGATAATTCCCTAGGGCTGGCGCATCACCCCGACTCGCGTTTCGGATGTCCTTCGTCAGGGGGCATGACTGCTGGCCTGGAAGGCTGTGGCTGGTTGCTGGCCTTGGGCAGGTTTTTGCTCTGGCTGGCGGCAGGTTTTTGCTCTGGCTGGCGGAAAGTTTTTACTCTGGCTGATGGCAGGTTCTAGCTCTCTGTCTTGCTTGCTGTTACATGGATGAGTGAAGCCCTACTTGGCAGGCTTTATATACACCTTTCCTAATTGGGGCTGGCCAATTGTATCCTAATTAAATCAGAGCATGCACAGTTAAAAAAAAACGGAATCTGGCACGGATTCCGTCATGTGACGGATCCGGCGCCCATAGGCTTCCATTATAGCAACCGCTTGACAGATCCGGCGAATGATGAATGAAACGTGAGGCCATCCGTCGCAATCCGTCACTAATATAAGTCTATGAGCTGGATCCGTTTTTTCAAAATTCGCCGGCTGGAGCCTGACGGCAAAAAACTGATGTGTGAAAGGGGCCTTACTGGAGAATTTGCAGACAAATCCACTTGCATGGTTTTACCAAAAGACACCCAGTTTTTAAACTGGCTTACATGGTCTACAGAACCAATAGTTAGCAGAATAAAAAATACTACTATTAATAACTACCACAGCTGCTAAAAATAATAATATTGTAATAAAAATGTATATAAAAGTAATAATCAATAGAATAATAATAATTACAATAAAGTAACTTTACCATTTTAACCTTTTTCAGAATAAAGAAGGTTAAAAGACCGTTAGAAGGGGAGGATGGAAGACAGATTGCTGTATCTTCATGTTAGGCCAGTCTCACACGTCCAGATAATTCCGGTACCGGAAAAATCGGTACCGGAATTATCCGTGTCCGTGTGCTTACGTAGCACATCAGTGTGGCACACGTGCGGCAGCCGTGTGCCGCCCGTGTGCCAACTGGGTACCAAGCGGAACGTGCAGGAGATAGCGCTACAAGTAAGTGCTGTCCCCTGCATCTGGTGCTGAAGCCGCCATGCATATCTTCTTTCCAGCAGCATTCGCTGGAGAGAAGATATGAAAACCCCTTTTTTTTTCCTTGTTTAAAATAAAGATCCCTGTCCCCACCCCCCTCCCACACCCTGTGCGCCCCCCCGCTGTTAAAAAAATACTCACCCGGCTCCCTCGCAGCGTCCTGTCCTCGCCGCACCTTCTCCTGTATGAGCGGTCACGTGGGGCCGCTATTACAGTAATGAATATGCGGCTCCACCCCTATGGGAGGTGAAGCCGCATATTCATGACTGTAATCGGCGGCCCCACGTGACCGCTCATACAGGAGAAGGTGCGGCGAGGACAGGACGCTGCGAGGGAGCCGGGTGAGTATTTTATTAACAGCGGGGGGGGGGGGGGCGCACAGGGGGTGGGAGGGGGGTGGGGACAGGGATCTTTATTTTAATCAAGGAAAAAAAAAGGGGGTTTTCATATCTTCTCTCCAGCGAACGCTGTTGGAAAGAAGATATGCATGGCGGCTTCAGCACCACGTGGGGGGGACAGCGTTTACAGTAGTGCTGTCTCCTGCACAGCACAGAGACCGCACACGGACAGCGTCCGTGTGCGGTATGTGTTTTACACGGACCCATTGACTTTAATGGGTCTGTGTAATCCGTGCGCTCCCACGAACACTGACATGTCTCCGTGTTTTGCACACAGACACACGGTCCGTGAAAACACGCTGACATGTGCAGAGACACATTGATTTCAATGTGTCTACGTGAGTCAGTGTCTCCGGTACGTGAGGAAACTGTCACCTCACGTACCGGAGCCACTGACGTCTGAAACCGGCCTCATTACATCCCAGCCTAATAGTCTAAATAAAAGAACCAATCTTATTCTACTGTTATTGATAGTCCAGAATTTCATTTTTCTGTATGTATTTAACTTTAAAAAGTTTTTCATGTTTATAATAAATGTAGTTATGTAGTGATTTTCTTACACATACCTGTAGACAGTGCTACCAATTGGAGACCCAGTTTATTATCCCTACATTGGAGAAAATTCATTAGGTTTAGACTAAGGACCGCAGAGGTCCGAAACACATTGCATTGGTATCTTTCGTCGTTGACATTTTCTCATACAATATGTTTTGTGCTGTTTGCACAGAGCCATGAACATGCTTTTTAACTATACTCAACAAACGCATGGATTTTTACTGACGTGAGTGGTGTGCTAGCTATCATTTTAGATTACACTCATGGTTCAGAGAGAAAGTGCTGTGAACATGGCAAGTGGCCTGATTGTGAGTCACAGACCGTGCACTACACAGGTAGGGTAGGCAGAGAGTGACAGACCAAGTGTAAGGCAGTCAGGGAGGCAGTCATGGCAAGTGGCTGTACTGTCCCCACACCCTGGCGCCTCACAGATGAAACAACAAGTCCTTTTAGCTCTGCATGCAGTACTGTACTCACTTCAGCTGCTGGAGTCTCCACGATCCCTGGCATCTCAGCCTCCGATGCATGAGTCCCATAAATCATTCTGTACTCCATGTTCTTGTTCAAAAGTGTAACTTTACTTAACATTAAAACAGTCCTTACTTTGGCATCACACATCACATACAGAGTCATCTTCCTTTCTTTCCCTGTCTAACGAACAGGCCCTATTCTTGCTAGCAGCTTCTTCTGCCTGGCAATCTCGGCCATATCTTTTGGACAATCCATGTCCCTCCTGTTCTTTCCTGTCACCAGCTCCTTATCAGACCCTTGTCCGGCTCCAGAGAGAAGGGGTGCCAGGAATGCTTCCACTGCTGCTCCTGCCCCAGTCATAGACCCCGGATCCTGATTGGGGATGGTCCTATCGAGTTGGTGCCCGTCCGCACTGTTCTCTGCCTGTGGCCCCTTTATGCTACAGCAGCTTTATCCCCACTGCTATAATCCTCTGCTCTATCACTGCTCACATATTCTGCCCCTGGGCAGTTTGCCCGGGCAACTAATCCTAATCAGGAAGTATCCTGACTATACTTCCCTACTCTGTGTTGCCCCTCCCAGTAGGTTAACCCCTGTGCTGCCTATCTCCTAATCTATTCTATGCTGTTTTCTTCCTTTAACTATTCTAACCAACTATCGCACTACCGTCCTATGTTACCTAAGATCCGATTCTAGCAATATTCCTATAAACAGTACATAACATCACAATATGTATTACATCAATAACATTAGAAAACCACACATATTATTAACCCATGCTGTGCTGTAGTTGAGTGTGTGAATGACGCCCAGGAGAGAGAAGGCATGTGAGGTTCCCCGCCACCTCCTTACACGTGCACTACACATGAAGAACATGTAGAAAGTGACAGAAAGAGAAGGAGAACCAGCTCAACGAAATAGTGAAAAATCCATAGTTTATTTCACTTAAAATATAGTCAATTCATGATTAAGGGTGCTTAGTCACCGGAAACGCGTTGACCTTGGTTTTATAATATTTTTTTGTATGCTGATGTTTTGTCCTTTCACTATATTTTAAGTGAAATAAACTATGGATTTTTCACTATTTCGTTGAGCTGGATCTCCTTCTCTTTCCTGTTCGTCTACGCCCTGACACAGCGGTTCCGTGCTCCGAGCTCTTGGGAATGTCGGTATGGTGAGCTGGATTTTGTTTTTTCCTGTATTCCAGAAAGTGACAGACCCTGCACTACACATGGAGGACAGGAAGAGACCGACAGACCCTGCACTACACATGGAGGACAGATAAAGCGTGACAGACCCTGCACTAGACATGGAAGACAGGTAGAATGTGACAGACCCTGCACCACATATGGAGGGCAGCTGGAGAATGCCAGCTCTGTACTACACATGGAGGACAGGTAGAGAGTGACAGACCCCACACTACACATGGAGGACAGGTAGAGAGTGACAGACCCCGCATTACACATGTAGGACAGGTAGAGAGTGACAGACCATGCATTACACATGGGGGACAGATAAAGCATGACAGACCCTGCACTACACATGGAAGACTGGTAGAAAGTGACAGACCCTGCACTACATATGGATGGCAGCTGGAGAATGACAGCTCCGTACTACACATGGAGAACAGGTAGAGAGTGACAGACCCCAAACTACACATGTAGGACTGGTAGATAGTAACAGATCCTGCACTACATATGGAGGACAGGTAGAGAGTGACAGACCCCACACTACATATGGAGGACAGGTAGAGAGTGACAGACCCTGCCTTACACATGTAGGGCAGATATAGTGACAGACCCTGCACTACACATGGCAGACAGGTAGAAAGTGACAGACCCCACAGTACACGTGGAGGACGAGTAAAGAGTGACAGAGCCCACACTACTCATGCAGTACAGTAGAGAGTGACAGACCCTTAACTACACATGTAGGAAAGGTAGAAAGTAACAGATCCTGCACTACACATGGAGGACAGGTAGAGAGTGACAGCCCTGCAATACACATGTAGGACAGGTAGAAAGTAACAGATCCTCCTATACAAATGGAGGACAGGTAGAGAGTGATAGACCCCACACTACACATGGAGGGCAGGTAGAGAGTAACAGACCCTGCTCTACACATGGAGGACAGGGACAGAGTGACAGTCCCGCACTATACATGTAGGACAGACAGAAAGTAACATCCTGCACTACAAATGGAGAACAGGTAGAGAGTGACAGACCCCACACTACACATGGAGGACAGGTAGAGAGTGACAGACCCCACACTACACATGGAGGGCAGGTAGAGAGTGACAGACCCCACACTACACATGGGGGGTAGGTAGAGAGTGACAGACCCGCGCACTACACATGTAGGATATGTAGAAAGTAACAGATCCTGCACTACACATGGAGGACAGGTAGAGAGTGACAGACCCCACACTACACATGTAGGACAGGTAGACAGTGACAGACCCCACACTACACAGGGAGGGCAGGTAGAAAGTGACAGACCCCGAACTACACATGTAGGACAGGTAGAAAGTAACAGGTCCTGCACTACACATGGAGACAGGTAGAGAGCAACAGACATCACACTACACATGTAGGACAGGTAGAAAGAAACAGATCCTGCACTACACATGGAGGACAGGTAGAGAGTGACAGAGCCCACACTATACATGGAGGACAGGTAGAGACTGACAGACCCCGCACTACACATGTAGGACAGGTAGAAAGTAACAGGTCCTGCACTACACATGGAGACAGGTAGAGAATGTCAGAGCCCACACTACACATGTAGGACAGGTAGAAAGTAACAGGTCCTGCACTACACATGGAGGACAGGTAGAGAGAGACAGATCCATCACTACACATGGTGGACAGGTAGAGAGTGATTGACCCCGCAGTACACATGGATGACTGGTAGAGTGACAGACCCCAAACTACACATGGAGGACAGGTAGAGAGTGACATACCCCGCACTACACATGTAGGATATGTAGAAAGTAACAGATCCTGCACTACAGATGGAGGACAGGTAAAGAGTGACAGACTCTGCAGTACACATGGATGACTGGTAGACAGTGACAGACCCCACACTACACTTAGAGGACAGGTAGAGAGTGACAGACCCCGAACTACCCATGTAGGACAGGTAGAAAGTAACAGATCCTGCACTACACATGGAGGACAGGTAGAGAGTGACAGACCCCACACTATACATGGAGGACAGGTAGAGACTGACAGACCCTGCCCTACACATTGAGGGCAGGTGAAGAGCGACATACCCCGCACTACACATGTAGGACAGGTAGAAAGTAACAGATACTGCACAACACATGGAGACAGGTAGAGAATGACAGAGCCCACACTACACATGGATGACAGGTAGAGAGTGATAGACCCCGCACTACACATGTAGGACAGGTAGAAAGTAACAGGTCCTACACTACACATGGAGGACAGGTAGAGAGAGACAGATGCCTCACTACACATGGTGGACAGGTAGAGAGTGATTGACCCCGCAGTACACATGGATGACTGGTAGAGTGTGACAGAGCCCACACTACACATATAGGACAGGTAGAGAGTGACAGACCGCGCACTACACATGTAGGACAGTTAGAAAGTAACAGGTCCTGCACTACACATGGAGGACAGGTAGACAGAGACAGATCCCACACTACACATGGAAGACCGGTAGAAAGTGACAAACCCCACACTACACATGGAGGACAGGTAAAGAGTGACAGACCCCACACTACACATGGAGGACAGGTAGAGAGTGACAGACCCCACACTACAAATGGAGGACAATCACAATAGTTCCAAAGACACTATACACATGTGAGAGTAAGGCTGGAGTCACACAACGTATAAAAATACGGTCCATTTTTATGGACCAAATACGCAAAAATGTTTCCTGACAGTGATCCTGATCCATATGTCATCCGTTGGCAAGGTGTGGCTGCGTATTTTGAGCACGTAAACCTCCGTATGGCATCTGTATGGTGAGATTTTCTCGCCGGCTTGCAAAATGGACATATAATGGATCCATGGGCTCAAATATTCGTGAAAACATATACACAGTCTTTATATATATGTATATATGTCAGTGAGACACAAATATATATATATATACATATATATATATATATTTCATACAGAGCTAGATAGCAGAAAAGCCGGTAATTTAACCCCTTTACCCCCAAGGGTGGTTTGCACGTTAATGACCGGGCCAATTTTTACAATTCTGACCACTGTCCTTTTATGAGGTTATAACTCTGGAACGCTTCAACGGATCCCAGTGATTCTGACATTGTTTTCTCGTGACATATTGTACTTCATGATAGTGGTAAAAATTCTTTGATAGTACCTGCGTTTATTTGTGAAAAAAATGGAAATTTGGCGAAAATTATGAAACTTTCGCAATTTTCCAACTTTGAATTTTTATGCAATTAAATTACAGAGATATGTCACACAAAATACTTAATAAGTAATATTTCCCACATGTCTACTTTACATCAGCACAATTTTGGAACCAAAATTTTTTTTTGTTAGGGAGTTATAAGGGTTAAAAGTTGACCAGCAATTTCTCATTTTTACAACACCATTTTTTTTTCAGGGGTCTATATCATAGAAAATACCCAAGTCTAACACCATTCTAAAAACTGCACCTCTCATGGTGCTCAAAACCATATGCAAAAAGTTTATTAACCCTTCTGGTGCTTCACAGGAATTTTTGGAATGTTTAAATAAAAATGAACATTTAATTTTTTTTCACAAAAAATTTATTTCAGCTCCAATTTGTTTTATTTTACCAAGGGTAACAGGAGAAAATGGACCCCAAAAGTTGTTGTACAATTTGTCCTGAGTTCACCGATACCCCATATGTGGGGGTAAACCACTGTTTAGGCGCATGACAGAGCTCGGAAGCGAAGGAGCGCCATTTGACTTTTCAATGCAAAATTGACTGGAATCGAGATGGGACGCCATGTTGCGTTTAGAGAGCCCCTGATGTGCCTAAACATTGAAACCCCCCACGAGTGACACCATTTTGGAAAGTAGACCCCCTAAGGAACTTATCTAGAGGTGTGGTGAGCACTTTGACCCACCAAGTGCTTCACAGAAGTTTATAATGCAGAACTGTAAAAATAAAAAATCATATTTTTTCACAAAAATTATATTTTTGCCCCCAATGTTTTATTTTCCCAAGGGTAAGAGAAGAAATTGGACCCCAAAAGTTGTTGTACAGTTTGTCCTGAGTACGCTGATACCCCATATGTGGGGGTAAACTACTGTTTGGGCGCATGGGAGAGCTCGGAAGGGAAGGAGCGCCATTTGACTTTTCAATGCAAAATTGACAGGAATTGAGATGGGACGCCATGTTGCGTTTAGAGAGCCACTGATGTGCCTAAACATTGAAACCCCCCACAAGTGACACCATTTTGGAAAGTAGACCCCCTAAGGAACTTATCTAGATGTGTTTTGAGCGCTTTTACCCACCAAGGGCTTCACAGAAGTTTATAATGCAGAGCCGTAAAAATAAAACAAAAATTTTTTCCCACAAAAATTATTTTTTTAGCCCCCAGTTTTGTATTTTCCCGAGGATAACAGGAGAAATTGTACCCCAAAATTTGTTGCCCAATTTGTCCTGAGTGCGATTATACACAATATGTGGGGGGAACCACTGTTTGGGCGCATGGGAGGGCTCAGAAGGGAAGGAGCGCCATTTGGAATGCAGACTTAGATGGAATGGTCTGCAGGTGTCACAGTGCGTTTGCAGAGCCCCTAATGTACCTAAACAGTAGAAAACCCCCACAAGTGACAACATTTTGGAAAGTAGACCCCCTAAGGAACTTATCTAGATGTGTGGTGAGCACTTTCACCCATCAAGGGCTTCACAGAACTTTATAATGCAGAGCAGTAAAAATAAAACAAAAATTTTTTCCCACAAAAATTATTTTTTTAGCCCCCAGTTTTGTATTTTCCCGAGGGTAACAGGAGAAATTGGACCCCAAAATTTGTTGTCCAATTTGTCCTGAGTGCGCTGATACCCCATGAGTGGGGGGGAACCACTGTTTGGGCGCATGGGAGGGCTCGGAAGGGAAGGAGCTCCATTTGGAATGCAGACTTAGATGGAATGGTCTGCAGGTGTCACATTGCGTTTGCAGAGCCCCTAATGTACCTAAATAGTAGGAACCCCCCACAAGTGACATCATTTTGGAAACTAGACACCCTAAGGAACTCATCTAGATGTGTTGTTAGAGCTTTGAACTCCCAAGTGTTTCACTACAGTTTGTAACGCAGAGCCGTGAAAAAAAAAAAAAAACTTTCCCCAAAAAATTATTTTTTAGCCCCAGTTTTGTATTTTCCCGAGGGTAAGAGGAGAAATTTGGCCCCAAAAGTTGTTTTCCAATTTGTTCTGAGTACGCCGATACCCCATATGTGGGGGGAACCACCGTTTCGGCGCGTGGGAGGGCTCGGAAGGGAAGGAGTGCCATTTGGAATGCAGACTTAGATGGAATAGTCTGAAGGCGTCACATTGCGTTTGCAGAGCCCCTAATGTACCTAAACAGTAGAAACCCCCCACAAATGACCCCATATTGGAAACTAGACCCCCCAGGGAACTCATCTAGATGTGTTGTGAGAACTTTGAACCCCCAAGTGTTTCACTACAGTTTATAACGCAGAGCCGTGAAAATAAAAAATCTTTTTTTTCCCCAAAAAATTATATTTAGCCCCCAGTTTTGTATTTTACCAAAGTAAACAGGAGAAATTGGACCCGTAAAGTTGTTGTCCTATTTGCCCTGAGTATGCTGATACCCCATATGTTGGGGTAAACCCCTGTTTGGGCACACGGGAGAGCTCGGAAGGGAAGGAGCACTGTTTTACTTTTTCAACGCAGAATTGGCTGGAATTGAGATCGGACGCCATGTCGTGTTTGGAGAGCCCCTGATGTGCCTAAACAGTGGAAACCCCCCAATTATAACTGAAACCCTAATCCAAACACACCCCTAACCCTAATTCCAATAGTAACTTTAACCACACCTCTAACCCTGACACACCCCAAACCCTAATCCCAACCCTATTCCCAACTGTAAATGTAATCTAAACCCTAACCCTAACTTTAGCCCCAACCCTAACTGTAGCCCCAACCCTAGCCCCAACCCTAGCCCTAACCCTAGCCCTAACCCTAACCCTAGCCCTAACCCTAGTCCTAACCCTAGCCCTAACCCTAACCCTAGCCCTAACCCTAGCCCTAACCCTAGCCCTAGCCCTAACCCTAACCCTAGCCCTAACCCTAGCCCTAGCCCTAGCCCTAACCCTAGCCCTAACCCTAACCCTAGCCCTAACCCTAGCCCTAACCCTAACCCTAGCCCTAACCCTAACCCTAGCCCTAATGGGAAAATGGAAATAAATACATTTTTTTTATTTTTCCCTAACTAAGGGGGTGATGAAGGGGGGTTTGATTTACTTTTATAGTGAGTTTTTTAGCGGATTTTTATGATTGGCAGCCGTCACACACTGAAAGACGCTTTTTATTGCAAAAAATATTTTTTGCGTTACCACATTTTGAGAGCTATAATTTTTCCATATTTTGGTCCACAGAGTCATGTTAGGTCTTGTTTTTTGCGGGACGAGTTGACGTTTTTATTGGTAACATTTTTGGGCACGTGACATTTTTTGATCGCTTTTTATTCCGATTTTTGTGAAGAAGAATGACCAAAAACCAGCTATTCATGAATTTCTTTTGGGAGAGGCGTTTAGACCGTTCCGCGTTTGGTAAAATTGATAAAGCAGTTTTATTCTTCGGGTCAGTACGATTACAGTGTCACCTCATTTATATCATTTTTTTATGTTTTGGCGCTTTTATACAATAAAAACTATTTTACAGAAAAAATAATTATTTTTGCATCGTTTTATTCTCAGGACTATAACTTTTTTATTTTTTTGCTGATGATGCTGTATGGCGGCTCATTTTTTGCGGGACAAGATGGCGTTTTCAGCGGTACCATGGTTATTTATAAATGTCTTTTTGATCGCGCGTTATTCCACTTTTTGTTCGGCGGTATGATAATAAAGCGTTGTTTTTTGCCTCGTTTTTTTTTTTTTTCTTACGGTGTTTACTGAAGGGGTTAACTAGTGGGCCAGTTTTATGGGTTGGGTCGTTACGGACGTGGCGATACTAAATATGTGTACTCTTAATGTTTTTTTTTTTTTTTATTTAGATGAAGAAATGTATTTATGGGAATAATATATTTTTTTTCATTATTTAGGAATATTTTTTTTTTTTTTTTTTTACACATTTGGAAATTTTTTTTTAACTTTTTTATTTTATCCCTGGGGGGACATCACAGATCAATGATCTGACAGTTTGACTTACAGTGCTGCAGGCTTCACAGTGCCTGCTCTGAGCAGGCTCTGTGAAGCTACCTCCCTCCCTGCAGGACCCGGATCCGTGGCCATCTTGGATCCGGGGCTGTAGAAAGCAGGGAGGGAGGTACGACCCTTGCAGCAATGCGATCACATTGCGTTGCTGCGGGGGGCTCAGGGAAGCCTGCAGGGAGCCCCCTCCCTGCGCGATGCTTCCCTGTACCGCCGGCACATCGCAATCATCTTTGATCGCGGTGTGCCAGGGGTTAATGTGCCGGGGGTGGTCCGTGACCGCTCCTGGCACATAGTGCCGGATGTCAGCTGTGATAAACAGCTGACACCCGGCCGCGATCGGCGGCGCTCCCCCCGTGAGCGCTGCCGATCGCATATGACGTACTATCCCGTCGGTGGTCATAGGGGCCCACCCCACCTCGACGGGATAGTACGTATAATGTCAGAAAGGAGTTAATTGCCGGCTTTTGCTATCTCCTTATCAAACCCGACAGGATATAAGACATGGCTTACATACAGTAAACCATTTCATATCCCTTATATTTTTACATATTCCTCACTAATAATGTTAGAAGTGTCTGTGTGTAAAATTTGGGAGCTTTACATGTTAAAATAAAGGGTTAAATCATGGTAAAAACTGGCCCAATGTTCCGATACCCGTAGCATCTCCATTTTTTGTGATCCGGGATCAGGTGAAGGCTTATTTTTTGCATGTGGCGTTTCGAATTTTTTTCTTGCTACGCTGTTTAGCAGTCAGGTTAATCCTTATTTTTTATTAATAGATTAGGCGATTTTGAACTCGGCGATACCAAATATGTGTAGGTTTGATTTTTTTATTGTTTTATTTTGAATGGGGCGAAAGGGGGTGATTTAAACTTTTATATTTCTTTTATTATTTTCATATTTTTTAAAACATTTTTTTTTATTTTTGCAATTCTTCAATAGTCTCCATGGGAGGCTAGAACCTGGCATAACTGGATCGGCTCTGCTACGTAGGAGCGATCATCAGATCGCCATTATGTAGTAGATTTACTGCATTGCTATGAGCGCCGACCACAGGGTGGCCTCATAGCAATCTGGCATCAACAACCATAGAGGTCTCAAGGAGACCTCAGGTTGTCATCCAGATGCATCGCTGACCCCCGATCATGTGACAGGGATCGGCGATGCGCTCATTTCCGGCCACGCGGTCGGAAGCGGTAGTTAAATGCCGCTGTCAGCATTTGACAGCGGCATTTAACTAGTTAATAGCGGCAGGTGAATTGCAATTTCACCCGCTACTATTGCAGGCACATGTCAGCTGTTCAAAACAGCTGACATATCCCGGTTTTGATGCAGGCTCACAGTCCATGCCCACATCAAATCAGGGGAGTACTAGTACGTTGGAGGTCGTGAAGGGGTTAATATCTTTATTGTACTCTCAATCCAACTGACCACCCTCGATCTTCTGAAAAAAAAGGAAAAATAAATAAACAACAATATCCCATGCCTGTCCGCCATACAGTCATGTCCCACTATGTAAATCCACCTGAAGGGGTTAAATAATTTTACAACCAGGGGCGCCTGCTAATGCAGCTGGCCCTGGCTGTAAAAACTGGAAAATTAATGGAATGCAGCTTCGTTGACTTGCAGTGCTGCGCCCCCTGGTGGCATAAACTCATATGAACTCTAGCGTGAGAAAATGTTCAGAAAAATTCCCACGCTAGAGTTCATATTTTTTCTCCGGCAATCGTATTAGGGCTGATGGGTGTTTATAATGGTGCACCCCCTCCCGAATCGATTGTGGCGTTTAACAGGTTAACAGCAGTGGGTGGAGTGTGGTTCTTCCATTGGATATTAGAGGCAGATGTTGGCTGAAAAACACACCTATCATGTGCCGGGAATGTGGCAGGCTCATCTCCTGAGCCTGCTCCATGCACCCACTACTGACATTGAACATGTATGGTGCATATCGTTATTGGGCTAAATGGATTTTCCCACAATCAACATTATCCTCAATCTACAGAATTTCTGAAAATATCTCATTACTTGAAAGGTAGTCCAGTGTCTCCGTTCCTCCTTACTGCACAATCACAATGAAGAGGGACCTGAATTGAACAGTCAAATTCCCTGCTGCTCCATTTACTATGGGGCTGACGGAAACGTACAGCGTTTGTGCCGCAGCAATCAAATATTTGACATAAAGCCTATGAAAAACGCCTTTAAGTCTGTAACAAAATTCAACATAGTGTCAAGGATGTACCGTGCTATGCAAAAATCTCCTCTTCAGTACAAATAGAGCCAGCAAACTGACCCACTCGTAAGTGAGAGCAGCAACACATTAATGATATAAACAGGGTAATGTCTGCTGCTTGGCCAAGCATTAAATAGTTCTCTCTTCACTAGTGGCTCACTTTAAGTGCGAAAGAAAATCCTTATTAATATGCTTCAACGTCTGTGTTACATTTCATAGCAGCTGACAAAAGGGATTTCTGTAAGGTCTGCACTGCTGAATGTACTTTGGAAATAAATTGAGAACTAACATATTCTGATTTGTGTTTATCGTCTCAGTGCACAGATCGGTGCCGTTATTGGAATGTGACACCCCGGGATTGTCTCCCTCAATGTGTAAGACATCATTACTCCGGGACTTGCTTGCAAAGACAAATTGCTACCAACATACAGATCAACACATTCATAATACACTCGGCTCTGTAATTGTTCTTATTAGCTATATTTTTCTTATCTAATGATGCCGTTGATGAAAGTCATCCCGGTGAACCGTGGATTGCATTTTTTTTCACTCCGTCCTTTGAAGAAGCATCACTCATAAAGAAGTTTGCCTTTATCTAATTATAAAGCAGCTGCCATAATGATAGAAAGAAACACTGCAAATGACAACCGAAAATAGCCAAGTGCATAAAAGATATATAGAAAGTATAAAAAAGCAAAAAAAAAAGCATAAATTAGTAAAACACATCTAGTTTTTTTTTTTCCCTTCGCTACAGCAAAGACACTAGATTGATGTAATATTGTAACAGCGGCATATATGAAGTGTGTAATCGGATTTTATTACCTTTGCAGTTGGAATAAAATAAAAAAAAGTAAAATGAAGCTTATTATGCGCTTCCATCGGTGTAGAGGCACATTAAGGGAATGATCTTACAGAACTGTTTGAATTGTGCCAAGCGCTTGCATCTTTCAGAGGGTTTATTCTTGATGAAAATAGATTATGTATGAAAGAGGAAGATACCGACAATAGATTTCATAAATCTGACATTTGCAGAATCTGAAAAAATATAATATGTACAAGTTATTTCATTTTTTTTCCCAAGTTGTCAGAGTTAGATCAAATTTCTGAAGATATTTTCTACTCGGATGTAAACAGTAATTATATGGTTTTCTCTTGCGGAAAAGTACTGTATGTTGGTTAATATGGAGCTAGGAAAGTTTACTATGAATGATTCCCCATGTTAATAATAATAATTTTATTCACATAGTGCCAACATATTCCGCAGCACCATTATCATAATAAGTGACCACTTTAACGCTCCTCTCCAGCTTTTTTTTTTTAGCCGCTGAAGTCACGCTTCAAATTCAAGGTCCCTGACCACACTCTTAGGCCGCCGTCACACTAGCGAGTTTTACGGACGTAAGAGCGCATAAAATACGTCCGTAAAACACGCCTAACAAACGTCCCAATTATTCCCAATGGGTCAGGTCCTATCAGCCGTATATTACGCATCCGTATTATACGGCTTCCTACGGCCGTAGAAAATCGCAGCATGCTGCGTTTGTCAGCGTATTGCGCAAAAAATACTCCAATGAAAGTCTATGGGGGCGCGCAAAATACGGAATGCATACGGACCATGCGTGTGACTGGCGAGAAATACGCTACACTCAGGCAGGTGTCAGGAATTGTCCAAATGGCTCAATCAGCAAGCTGAGACATGCTAATTAGCTCAAAAAGCCAGTCTGCTGCACGCCTCCACGGAGTGAGATCCACCATGTCTCACCTAATCAATGTGGACATGCTGCTTATTTTGGTCCAAGAAAGGCCAGTTGTTTGGGATCAAAGAGATCCAAACTATGCCAACAGGGCCAAAAAAAAAGGCAGCATGGAGGAGTGTGTGTGAGTGTGTGTGTTGGAAAGAGTCTGTGAGGCACAGAGGCAAATAAGTAAGTACACTCATGTTTGTAATGTAATTTTCTTGTGAAACAGCAGTACCTTACTACTTTGAATTTGTAATCATTAATTTATTAATTAGTATAGAACTTAATTGAAAGCCCACCAGTACGTACATGGTGCTGTACATGATAAACCAATTACAATAATGGTTTGAACATTTATCCCTTAACAATGTTTTTCTAATATTGTTCTTTCTGGAATAGAGGGTAGCGGACTCTGTCCTTCTGGCATTACATTATAATTGTCTTATTTTAACAAAGTTAATAATAAATGTATTCCACAAATGCATATTCGTATGCAACACTAAAATCTGTGTAGTCAATTACACCTTGTGTGACCACTGTGCATAATGGGCTAATATCTTGTTTTAATGTTTTTTGTTTCAGTGGGTGCTGTTACAACAAGATGGCGCAGTATCCGCGATCAGTACAGGAGGGAGAGGTAGCAGCGGGAAAAGAGTGGGGCAGATGCACCGCCTCAAAAAAAAAAGTACATCTATTTTGATAGATTAACTTTCTTGAACCCCAGCATGGACCTCAGGCCGTAAGTAGAAACCTCACAACACATTTTAAACCATTTTTTTATTTATTATCTTTCATATAAAACAATTTTGTACTCAAAATATTTTTACATTACAGAACACAGTCTAACCTCACTGACAGGGAGACAGGGTCAGATTCTGAGTTTGTCATTGACCCAGTTGGGGAAGGAGAAGAGGTGGCTGGACCATCTTCAGATCCCTCAGGCTCCATCCCTCCAGGATCCTCCTCATCTGCCCACCCAGCTCCAGAATCAGCAGCAGCCCAAGAAGAAGAGGCACCACCGTCTTCAGCAGCAGCAGCAGAACCACCTAGCCAGGATGAGCAGGCAAACAGCAGTAGCCCTACAGTTGCCCTTGAGCGCTCACCACAGGCTGGATTGTTTTCCCAGCGTGCTCGCCGCAGGAGAGAGCTCCTACAAAGTAGGATAAATATTGATGCTGGGGTGTTGAGCTACCTGGCAAGAGTTTGTGAGGATGATGGTGAGGAGGGCTTTACAAGGAGCCTGGCACGATATTTAAGGCCCACGGAGCGTGAGTTGAGGCTTCATGTGAGAGGGTGCATTCAGATCCTTATTGATGCATGCACCCCCCCAAATAACTCATACCAGCTTATGGAGATGATTGAACAGTGGCAGATGTCACCACAAAATATCCTGCGGCCTCAAAGATTCCAACAGGTGCATGCTCAACAGGGATCTGAAGCACCCCCTCCAGGGGCCGACAACTCAACCCCAACCAACACAAAACCCACCATGGCAACCTCAGTACCATATGGCTGGATATCATCAACCATCCCAATATGGCCACTTGTCCAGACACAGTGCGGGAGGCTGGTCCCAACCTGGCTTTGGACAACATGGCCATTTTGGTTTGGGGTATGATTCCAGGCCATATGTTCAGGACCATCATGGGTTTATTCAGAATCCATTTTTAAATTTGCCGACTGCCCAACATCATACCAGGCCTAATGTTCCTCCAGCCAATACCACATCCTCACAGGGTCAAAGACAATTGGGCCTACAAAGACCACCTGATGAGGACCGTGAACTAGACACATCTCCACCACCAACCTATCAAGATTTGTGATTTTTTGTGTTTATTATCTTTATTTTTTATAATTTTGTTTGTAAATTTTGTTAATTTTTTTTAGATCATATTGTTTTGACAATCTTGATGGTGTTTGTGCTGACATAGCACTTTGTTAGGCTGTTTTTTTGTGTGCTTATATTGGCAGTTTAAAATGTTGAGATACAAGAGGTTATCCAAAAAAGTTTAGTTTCAAATACCAACCTCAAAAAAAAAAAGGTTCAGTAAAAACTACGTTTCTTAAAAAAAAAATATGTCTGTCGACCAATCATTATTACATCACACACACACATGCTAGGCTCATAACCATATGTAAATTAATTAAATACAACAGAAAGATTTGTTTGACTTCTCAAAAAACATTTATAATTAATCAAAATTACACATGAAAAATTGCATATTCTTGCCAGGGAGTGGCACCTTGAGGAGACAAAAAATAATTGCTGAATACATCACGAACTTTTAGCCCAGAAAGGGGACGCCGTGGAGGAGGGACATATGGGGTAGGCCTAATCATATTGTCCATCAGGTAATCAACAATATTATCTGAGGAACAATCATATATGCGGGTAAAATTGTGCAAAATAACACAGGCTTTTATTACTTCATTGATTGTAGCATCACTGAGCTGAATGGCAGACTGGAGAACACGCCATTTGGCAACAAGAATCTCAAAGGCACATTCCACCAGTCTCCGCGCCCTGGAAAGTCTCATATTAAATACCCTCCGCCGGTGGTCCAGGTTGCACCTGGGATAAGGCCTCATGATGTGCCTCGTCAGTTGGAAAGCCCCATCTCCAACCAAAAGAAAAGGCACTGCTTCCGCATTGGAGCCTGGGAGTTGTTGTGGTGGTGGGAGGTTTAACTCGTTGTCACGTAGCCGACGACCCATTAGGGAGGAATTGAAGACCCTAGAGTCTCCAGTTCGCCCATAGGCCCCAATATCTACAATTACAAACCTGTAGTTACTGTCAGCAACTAGTGTTGAGCGATACCATCCGATACTTGAAAGTATCGGTATCGGATAGTATCGGCCGATACCCGAAAAATATCGGATATCGCCGATACCGATATCCGATACCAATACAAGTCAATGGGACATCAAGTATCGGAAGGTATTCTCATGGTTCCCAGGGTCTGAAGGAGAGGAAACTCTCCTTCAGGCCCTGGGATCCATAGGGATGTGTAAAATAAAGAATTAAAATAAAAAATATTGATATGCTCACCTCTCCGGCGGCCCCTGGACTTCACACTGCTAACCGGGAGGCTTCTTTGTTTAAAAAGCGCGCCTTTCGGACCTGTGAATGACGTC
The DNA here is from genome assembly GCF_032444005.1 of Ranitomeya imitator. Lineage (NCBI taxonomy): Eukaryota > Metazoa > Chordata > Amphibia > Anura > Dendrobatidae > Ranitomeya > Ranitomeya imitator. The sequence continues at coordinate 72,442,030 of NC_091284.1, forward strand.
CCGGCTTCTGATTGGTCGCATGCCGCCCATGTGACCGGCACGCGACCAATCAGAGGCCGCGACGTCATTCGCAGGTCCTCAATTCCTAATTAGCAGTTTTGTGAATGAGAATGACGTCGCGGCTTCTGATTGGCCGCGTGCCGGTCACATGGGCAGCACGCGGCCAATCAGAAGCCGCGACGTCATTCTCATTCACAAAACTGCTAATTCTAGGAATTGAGGACCTGCGAATGACGTCGCGGCCTCTGATTGGTCGCGTGCCGGTCACATGGGCGGCACGCGACCAATCAGAAGCCGGGACGTCATTCACCGGTCCGAAAGGCGCGCTTTTTAAACAAAGAAGCCTCCCGGATAGCAGCGTGAAGTCCAGGGGCCGCCGGAGAGGTGAGCATATCAATATTTTTTATTTTAATTCTTTATTTTCCACATCCCTATTGATTCGATACCGATACCCGATATCACAAAAATATCGGATCTCGGTATCGGAATTCCGATACCGCAAATATCGGCCGATACCCGATACTTGCGGTATCGGAATGCTCAACACTATCAGCAACAGCTAACAGAACTACAGAGAAAAACTGCTTGTAATTGTAGAATTGGGAACCAGAGTTCGGCGGCTTACGCACCCTAATATGTTTCCCATCCACAGCTCCGATGCAGTTAGGGAAGTCACAAGTGTTCTTGAATGCACTGGCGATTTTGAGCCAATCCTCCTGTTTGGGCTCAGGCATAACAAATTCATGAAGTTTCTCCCATATTTGCAAACAGGTTGAACAAACAATGGCAGAAATTGTGGAACGCCCAATCAGAAATTCAAGGTGTAGTCCCGCATAGGACAAGCCTGTGGACAGGAAGCTGAAAGACAAAGAAAGATAATATTATTTTTAAAAAATGATGTCAAAAAAACATGATGAAGCACAAGTGCATAGAATATTTTCAAACACATTATTTCTTATAGAAAAAGTAAAATTTCCCTTGGTTACTTTACTGGAACAATAACCACAGTTTTGTTTGTGTGCTTGTGCCATAATGTCCACCTATACTTTAAAAAACCTGCTAGAACACAACACATAAAAAAAAAACATCAACATACAGTATGTGAGAATATATAATAAATACCGTAAGGTTAGGAGAAGACGCTCCTCAGCAGATATGGCTTTTCGCATCCATGTGTCCTGATACGTGATACCTGGACGTATGATCTCCAACAACATATCAAAGCTCCTGATGGTCATGCGAGTATATAGATAGAACTTGTCAGGATGTGACCTCAAAGTTGTATAGAGCCTCTGAAAATGTCCTTTACTCAGGCGTTGGGTCAGTAGAAGATGCACCCACAATCTTCATCTCCTCCTTCGCGGATCAACATTCATCGGATATGGCTGACCAAAGCGACGCGACAACAGCCAGTGAAACAACACCCGCTGAGTTGTGCTTAAATACACATGGTCAGACATGTTTGGAAGGTGAAACCAGCACAGCCAGAATAAGCGCAAGCACAAATAGGGCAGATGGAAGGGTTCCACCTGTTGTCGAGGGCTTAAATAGTGTTGTCAATGCTGACTTAAATTATTTGCAGGCCAGAAAACCATTAAATGTCCATTTTGGCATGTTGCGTACAAAATACGCCATACGGATCACATACGGTTTACACACGCAACAGTACATGCGCAAAATACGCGACCACACCTAGGCAACGCATTAACTATGGAACTAGATTTCAGGGACATTTTGGCGTATTACGCGCGTAGTATGGCCATAATATACGGACCGTATTGTCTTACGCCGAGTGTGACGGCGGCCTTATACCTACCTGCCAATGTCTTCACCTTTCATTGCCACTGCTCCAGTGTGGCCTGCCGGATCGCGCCAGTGGCCTCGTTCTGGCTCTCATAGACTCGCATTGAATCTTGTGATGTAACTTCTGACTTCCAGCCAGGCAGAAGCTAAAGTCACAAAATGGAGTTGCGGCATTGAAAAAAGTTAAGACGCCAGAGGGTGAGAATAAGAGTGGGGGAAGGAAGCACTCCAGTGCTGGAAAAAAATAATTCTGCAGTGGTGCTTTAATAAAAGTCATAATTATATGGTCATAATTTTGCAATGAATCAATGTTTATTCCCAAATTGTTAAAAACAATCTTCAATAGTGTATATTCCATAAAAAGATTAAGCAAAAGTTCTATAAGACATGTGAGTTATCACGTTTCCAACCTTTGATCTTCCTGCTTTGCACTCATAGCTAGAAAGTTATGTCTAAGGACCAAGGTTTTGGAAATTTGGGAATAAACATTTTATCTACTCATTTCTGCTGGATCCCCTACTACCTTCTGTATGGGATTGACCCTCCTAAGAGCTCGTGTGCACCGCCTTCCTGTGATAGCTGGCCAGTAGGTTTCTTTCACTTCTTTTTTCAAGACTTTTAATGAATGCATCTGCAATAAACATGCTGGTCACATCTTGATAAGATTTCTGTATAGAACAACTTGTTATTCAATAAAAACCCTTGATAGTTTTTTAGCCTTACATTGTAATACTTCCGATATTTATGGTATATCCATAGTGATGGACGAAAATGTCTATTAGTCTCCACTTCTAAGACCTGCATCTTTTTTAAGAATTAGGCCCAGTCTCCTGCCGATGTATATGTAGATGTGCCAACATGAAGGTTAATTATCTGGGAATTTTATCACCAAGTCCAAGGAATCCCACCTGCCAGCTGCTATGACAGAAAGCAAGACAACACCTTAAACATCCACACCACTCCTATCGAGTAAAACTTGTACTGCATCCCCACCAAAAAACTTAGAAGGACAGGCGGGAATGGCTTCTACTTCCTTCACCATGACAAAGAGGGTACGATCTGCAGCTGAATTTACACTGAAACAAAAAAACGCTTGTTTCACAGTTATCTTCCCATGTAAGTAAGCTACAAATCCCCAGATAAATTAACAAAATAAATGTTCATAGGCAGAAATTATCTGTTTTGCAATGCAAAAAATCATCATTCATGGTGGTGCATTGTCCCGTGTAAACAGGACTTTCACTGTCCAGAATGGCAGCCTATGTCCACTGCGTGATCTATTATAATGTGCATCATTTGTTTTGATCTGCCTGTGTAAACAGGCTTGCAAATGATTGTCAAGCTAGTAATTAACCGCTGCTGACAGTCTCTGGTAGCAGCATTCAAGTGCAGCACATGCACAGCTCCAGTTGACCACCACGCTGATGGGTTACCATGGCAGATGGGCGCTTGTAAAGGCCTCTGTCATAGCCATTTTGTTTTTTCTGCAATGCTCAGGCATAAGACGAAATTGGTAAAGACTGTGGTTTAGGCCGGTTTCACACGTCAGTGGCTCCGGTACGTGAGGTGACAGTTTCCTCACGTACCGGAGCCACTAACACATGTATACACATTCAAATCAATGCATCTGTGCAGATGTCATTGATTTTTTGCGGACTGTGTCTCCGTGTGCCAAACACGGAAACATGTCAGTGTTCGTGGGAGCGCATGGATTACACAGACCCATTAAAGTCAATGGGTCCATGTAAAACACGTACCGCACACGGACGTTGTCCGTGTGCAGTCCGTGTGCCATGCAGGAGACAGCGCTACATTAAGCGCTGTCCCCCCCACTGGTGCTGAAGCCGCCATTCATATCTTCTCTACAGCAGCGTTTGCTGTAGAGAAAATATGAATAATTGTGTGTAAAATCAAGATCCAGGTCCCCAACCCCCTCCCACCCCCTGTGCGCCCTCCCCCCTGCTGTGCTTAAAATACTCACCCGGCTCCCGGCTCCCTCGCAGCAGCGTCCTGTCTTGGCTGCACCTTGTACTGTATCAGCGGTCACGTGGGGCTGCTCATTTACAGTAATGAATATGCGGCTCCACCCCTATGGGAGGTAGAGCAGCATATTCATGACTGTAATCGGCGGCCCCAAGGGATCGCTCATACAGTACAAGGTGCGGCCAGGACAGGAAGCAGTGCCAGCGAGGGAGCAGGGTGAGTATTTTCATCACAGCGGGGGGCGCTCAGGGGGTGGGAGCGGGGGTGGGGACCTGGATCTTGATTTTACACACAATTATTCATATCTTCTCTACAGCAAACGCTGCTGCAGGGAAGATATGAATGGGGCTTCAGCAACAGATGCTGGTGCGTGTGGTACCCAGCATGGTGCGTGTGGTACCCAGTGGGCACACGGGCGGCACACGTGTGCCGCCCGTGTGCCACACTGATGTGCCACAGAAACGCACCGGCACACGGACACGGATAATTCCGGTACCGATCTTTCCGGTACCGGAATTATCTGGACGTGTGAGACTGCCCTTATGCTGTATTTTGACCTGGTGAACCATGTTTCTATGTCATTTTTATACAACGAATTCCATAAAAAATAAAAGTAAAACAAAAATGCATTTTTTTCACCGTTTCATCCCAATTTTTTTATTTTTTCTCCTGTCTTTCAATATATTATCTAATAAAATTGATGCTGTCATTCAAAACTACAACTCGTCTCGCAAAAAATAATCGTATGTCTATGTCCATGGAAAGATAAAAAAGTTATGGCTTTTGAAAGAAGGGGAAGGAAAAATGTAAACATAAAAAAATGAAATTGGCAGCAGAATACTGGAGATATTTGTGAAATGAAAGCATTGTAGATGTGTTTTATTTGAAAGGATCTATTCATTTTTAACTAATATCCATCTTTTTATTACTGACAATTACTCTTAGTCTTTCTCCTCCAGGCTTCTTAAGTATTTGGAAGAGATTTGTTCTTACAATTTATGTTTTGCCTAGAAATTGGCTTCTTTGCTTCTATCTGAAAAACAAAAAGTTTAATGCATCCTAGTCTTGTTCGTATCTTAGAATGCCAACTCGGAAACTCTACAATAAGAAATTTCATTGTACAAAAGAAACTTTTAATTAGACCTGAAGAGTGGTTTCAAACTGAGGTGAGAGCAATCCATCTTCAATTAGTGTGGAGTGTTGTGCCGTTCTTTCCACACTGATTACCTGCAACCTATCACTTCGAGCTTCCTATTAAAACTTTAGATTAAAGTAAAATGTATAATTAATGTTTACCGGCACTAATTTTATTTATTTTTGCAGTACTTGTGGATTTTTAGTCAATGTGCACTAAAGGTCTTGATTTATGATTGTCTAACCCAACAGCTTTGCAGTAAAGTATATTACTGAGTCCACAAAAATGGATAAACCTCTATTAATGAACTTGACCATCTAAAGTGAAAAAACGGCACTAAATATTGGTCTTGCAGGTCTTCTTTTGTCAATTGGTAATAACTTTCCCTACCTCGTCTGCTTAAAATATCATCCATTAATGGCCACAATTACAGGTTGTATTAGTGAAGTACTGGACATAAAGTACAAGTGGCGCAACAGCATATAAAAAATATGGTCCGTTGAAATAAAGGCCATGTTCAAACATCAGTATTTGGTCAGTATTTTCCCTCAGTTTCTGTAAGGCTACTTTCACACACCAGTTTTTTGACATCAGGCACAATCCGGCTAATTTTGAAAAAAACGGATCTGGCGCAAAGTGTGAGAAATTGATGAGACGGACCCGTTTTTTGCTGGATCCTTTTTTTTTTAGCCGGGGATAGAGTTTGGACTTCTTGTTCCGGGGAGAGAGAGAGAGAGAGAAAGAAAGAAAGTAAGAGAGACCAGAATGGAAAATGCACGATTTGTATAAAAAAAAGGATTCGGTCACCGGATTCGATCATTTCACCTCACGTTTCATATGTATTTCACAGTATCCATCGTTGGTCGGTTTTTCGACGGACAGAAAAAAACATTCCTATGTACATTTTCTCCGGCCGCCGGAAAAGGAATTTTAGTCTTATCCAGCAAAAAACTAATGAAACCTGAGGCCATCCGTCGCAATCCGGTGCTAATACAAGTCTATGAGAACAAAAACAGACCCGGTGGCAACTTTTGCAAGGTCCTTTTTTTTTCAAAATTTGCCAAATTGTGCCTGATGTCAAAAAACTGATGTGTGAAAGTAGCTTAAGCCAAAATCTGGAGTGGGACAACTTCTGCACTTATCACCCACTCCTGATTTTGGCCTACAAATACTGAGATAAAATACGGACCAAATATTGAAAGTGTAAACTTGACCTAAGGATGAAGAAAAATTGACAAAAGCCCTCTTTCGATAGCCTCTGCAGAGATTATGTCACTAACATGACAGTTGTGGGTTACTGTTCATTAAAGGGGTTGTACAGGAACTAATAATTGATGACCAATGCAAAAGGATAAGTCATCAAGTGCAGTACTTGGCAGCAGACAGTTAATCTGTGTTGAGCTGATTGATTTCACACCATCAATGGTCTTATATTGATGACCTGTTCTGGGGATGAGTCATTAATTGGTAGGCTTTGGACAAACCTTTCAAAGGGAATCTGTCACCAGGATGTTACTACCTACTCTGATTTCAGAGACATATCATTTAGTTTCCTGAGTGCAGCAGTTGTGGCACAATCAAATATTTTAGATGTAGGAGAGCTCAGAAATTTGGCCCGCCCACACCAGGCTCTGTGTGTACATTGTTTATTTACAGTAAGCCGCTAATTAGAGAAGAGGAAGTGGTTGGACCAGGGCTCATGTGAGATGCAGTCCAGGCAGAGATAATTTCCTGGTGATAAAATCTTCATTTTAAGTAAACAACACCACGCAGCCTAATAAATGACACATCCCATAAATAAGTGTTTGAGCCCCTACCCATTCTGTCCTCAGATTACATAACAATAAGCGGCTGATGGATTCTGTTTATTAATTTAATAAACAAAACTTTCTAGAGACATCTGAATTCGGTGGTCATTTGTAATTCTCATTTGTGTAACAAATGGGAATTAGCGAACGTGATTGGTGTTACTCGGATATTTCTTGAGTATCTGTCTGCTCAGATATGCTCGGCACTCGACAAGCATTGTCTGGTGCTCAAATTTGAAGCTCCAATTCCTGCCCCGCATGTTTGACACCTGTTACGCAGCCAATTAGCATGCGGCGATTGCCTTCTAGCCACTGTAGCGCCGTAGCCATTTTTGAAGTGGCATTACTGTGATTGGCTGGCTGCATTACCTTAACAGAGATTATAAAAGGACAGGTGCCGCCGCGCCACCACGCTCACTTTCTTTCTTTCTTTCGCTAGTCATCAATACGGTTTAATGTGGCTATTGTTACATTACGGTGGTATATAAAATTGCCAAAAACTGTTCAAAATATTTTTTTGTGGATTCAATTAGTCCATAGACTTTAATGCATTGCTTAGTGTTATATTACGGTGGTATACAAAACTCCAAGAAAACGTTCAACATTTTTTTCTGGATTCAATTAGTGATCCATAAACTTTGAAGTGCTTAGTGTTGCATTATGGTAGAATATAAAAAACTCCAACAAAATTAAACTTTTTTTATTCAGTTAGCCATCTATATAGTTTAACGTGGTTAGTGTTACAATACGGTAGTATATAAAACTGACAAAAAACATATTTTTTTTTTCTGGATTCAATTAGTCATCCATAGACTTTAATGCACTTCTTATTGTACATTACAGCGGTACATAAAACTAAAAAAAAATCAAACATTTTTTGTAGATTCAATTAATCTGCCATAGAGTTTAATGTGGTTAGTGTTACAATACGTTGGTACAGTATATGCAAGTACAACAAAATGTTCAAAAATTTCTATGCATTCAATTAGTCATCCATAGAGTTTATCATGTTTAGTGTTAAGTTACGGTGGTATACAGAACTTCAAAAAAAATAGTTCAATACTTTTTTTCTTGATTCAATTAGTCATCCCTACAGTTTGACATGCTCTGTGTAAAATATGGTAGTTTAAAATTTGTGTAAACAGTTTGCCCTGCTACAGATGACCACATTTTTGGGTTCCAAAAAATAACTATTTTCATCCTTATAGTTTAATCTGTTTTATTTTTATAAACTTACAGTTGTTTAAGAATTTTCAGAACTGCATTACCTGCTGCAGCTGACCACATTTGTTGGTTCATTAAAACATTTAGTTTCAGTTAATAAACTAAACCTTGTTTCCTAAGACCTAGCAATTAGAAAATGCGTGTAGTAAGGACGGTTAAGTGGAAGTGCTGATGGTGGAGCTCGCAGACATTGAGAACATGGGGTAGGTGTGAAAATGCCTGTTGCTGGAGCACAAGAAAAATGCCCATCTATGACACATAGCTTCCTTTCCCACTTTGCAGGGAGGCACAGGACACCACTTCTGAAGTCACACCAGTGCGAACAGGTGGTCGTTTGGATAGCAAAAAATGCTTCCAGCATGCTTGCTAGCACCATACAGTCTTCCACACAGTCCCGGTGTAAGGAGAAGAAGTTTTTTATGAGTCAGTCCAGTTGGTGTATTAAAGAGTATGGATAACCCTGCTTGTATTTTTTGATAGGCTTTGCACTGTGTGAAGATCTTTTTTATGAGTGTGGGAGTACTACAACTATACTTTGTTTATAATTTTCTAAAGAAGCAATACAGTTGGTGCCTTGATGGGTGTATGAGTGACCCGGATTCTAATTTTTGCAGCCTTTGCACTTAGTGCATAGCCTTTGAGTGCCTTTACAAGTCAGTTTGAGTAGGATGTGCATGAGGCCATCCTTTATGTCTAATACTCCGTGCATCTTAGTCCCTTTCCATCAAATTTTTGGCAGTTCTTGCCTCCTTCATAACTTGCTCTTAAATTTCCAATTTTTCATGAAAGATTTCAATTTTGGTTTACTTAAATTATTATTTTTTAAATCCTTTTAAAATTTTGTCATATATACAAATCATTATTCCGGAAATAATTTTGATAAAAAATTCCTAGAATCTCAAATTTCTCATCAATTTTGATTATTTTATTGTCAGTCCTTAAAGTAGAATAAAAGTGTGACACCCCTGTTCTCAGCAGCGATCTAGGAGTTAGAGATGCTTCCAGGAGACCTCCTCATGCTGTTCTTCTTCTGTTCAGCACTTCTTCCATCCATTTCAACATTTTCATTGCCCCCAGACCTCCTGTAGGGTCTGCCTGAAGAATTCTCTGATTTCCAATTGACTTCCATTGCATACTCAATGCTGAAAACAAGAATTCGAGAGCTAGGAAATGCTTGGTTCGAGTAATGAGACTTCGAGAATTTTAGTGCTTGCTCATCCCTAGTACATTGCTCAAAAAAATAAAGGGAACACTTAAACAACAGAATATAACTCCAAGTAAATCAATCTTCTGTGAAATCAAACTGTCCACTTAGGAAGCAACACTGTTTGACAATAAATTTCACATGTTGTTGTACAAATGGAATAGATAACAGATGGAAATTATTGGAAATTATCAAGATACACTCAATAAAGGAATGGTTCTGAAGGTGGGGACCACAGACCATATCTCAGTAGCAATGCTTTCTGGCTGATGTTTTGGTCACTTTTGAATGTTGGTTGTGATTTCACACTCATGGTAGTATGAGACAGACTCTACAACCCACACAAGTGGCTCAAGTAGTGCAGCTCATCCAGGATGGCACATCAATGCGAGCTGTGACAAGAAGGTTTGCTTTGTCTGTCAGCGTAGTGTCCAGAGGCTGGAGGCGCTACAAGGAGACAGGCCAGTACACCAGGAGACATGGAGGGGGCCATAGGAGGGCAATAACCCAGCAGCAGGACCGCTACCTCAGCCTTTATGCAAGGAGGAACAGGAGAAGCACTGCCAGAGCCCTCAAAATGACCTCCAGCAGGCCACAAATGTGCATGTGTATGCACAAAAGGTTAGAAATCGACTCCATGAGGATGGTATGAGTGCCCAATGTCCACAGATAGGGGTTGTGCTCACAGCCCAACACCATGTAGTATGCTTGACATTTGCCTTAGGACACCAGGATTGGCAAATTCGCCACTGGCACCCTGTGCTCTTCACAGATGAAAGCAGGTTCACACTGAGCACATGTGGCAGATGTGACAGAGTCTGGAGACGCCGTGGAGAGCGACCTGCTGTCTGCAACATCCTTCAGCATGACAGGTTAGGTAGTGGGTCAGTAATGGTGTGGGGTGGCATTTCTTTGGAGGGCTGCACAGCCCTCCATGTGCTTGCCAGAGGTAGCCTGACTGCCATTAGGTACCGAGATGAGATCCTCAGACCCCTTGTGATACCATAGGCTGGTGCGGTTGGCCCTGGGTTCCTCCTAGTGCAGGACAATGCCAGACCTCTTGTGGCTGGAGTGTGTCAGCAGTTCCTGCAAGATGAAGGCATTGAAGCTATAGATTGGCCCACTCGTTCCTCAGACCTTTATCCAATTGAACACATCTGGGACATCATGTCTCGCACCATCCACTAACGTCACGTTTCATCACAGACTGTCCAGGAGTTGGCGGTTGCTTTAGTCCAGGTCTGGGAGGAGATCCCTCAGTTGACCATCTACCGTCTCATCAGGAGCATGCCCAGGCATTGTAGGGAGGCCACACACACTACTGAGCATAATTTCCTTGTCTTGAGGCATTTCCATTGAAGTTGGATCAACCTGTAACTTCATTTTCCACTTTGATTTTGAGCATCATTCCAACTTCAGACCTCCGTGGGATATTAGATGTGATTTACATTGATCATTTTTAGGTTTTATTGTTCTCAACACATTCCACTATGTAATGAATAAAGATTTACAACTGGAATATTTCATTCAGTGATATCTAGGATGTGGGATTTTAGTGTTCCCTTTATTTTTAATCTTTAATATATAATGGCTGCTCACTATCCCCAGTCCCACACGCCCGGTGCCTCGGGGTGATCCTCGACTCTGCCCTCTCTTTCAAGCCACATATCCAAGCCCTTGCCTCCTCCTGTCGTCTCAAACTCAAAAATATTTCCCGGATCCGTGCTTTCCTTGACCGCAACACTGCAAAAACGCTAGTGCATGCCCTTATCATCTCCCGCCTCGACTACTGCAACCTCCTACTCTCTGGACTCCCCTCTAGCACTCTGGCACCACTCCAATCCATCCTACACTCTGCTGCCCGACTAATCCACCTGTCCCCCCGCTATTCCCCAGCCTCTCCCCTGTGTCAAGCCCTTCACTGGCTTCCTATCGCCCAGAGACTCCAGTTCAAAACCCTCACACTGACATACAAAGCCATCCACAACCTGTCTCCTCCATACATCTGTGACATGGTCTCCCGGTACCTACCTACACGCGACCTCCGATCCTCCCAAGACCTCCTTCTCTACTCCCCTCTCATCTCTTCTTCCCATAACCGCATCCAAGACTTCTCCCGTGCTTCCCCCATACTCTGGAACTCTCTACCCCAACACATCAGACTTGCGCCTACCATAGAAACCTTCAAAAAGAACCTGAAGACTCATCTCTTCCGACAAGCCTACAGCCTGCAGTGATCCTCAACCTACTGAACAGCCGTACAGCCAGCTCTTCCCTCTCCTAGTGTATCCTCACCCACCCCCTGCAGACTGTGAGCCCTCGCGGGCAGGGTCCTCCCTCCTTATGTACTCGTGTGCCTTGTTATCTGCTCATGTTTAATGTATTTGTCTATATTTGCCCCGTATTCACATGTAAAGCGCCATGGAATAAATGGCGCTATAAAAATGTATAATAATAATAATAATTTATTTGAACAGTGTAGCAAACAAATGCCAAAAGGGATCACAAAAGGATCTAAATTCACATTTTTGGCCATCGAGAACTTGCACAATATAGCAAGCTTTACCAAGAATTTCAAGATTTCTATTTACTTTCCTTAGACTTATTTTATACTTAGGCATTAATGCAAGAAATTCAGAAGTCTTTCTTATATTTTAATATTACTTTAGCGCTTCTGCCCTTTGTCCGGTCTGCCTCCCAATCCCGATACTCACCTGGCGCCTCAGGTCCATCACTGCAGCGAGGTGCCCAGGGGGCTGCCGGTCTTCTGGGGGTCCTGTCCCTTGTCCCACACTGCCGGCTTCTGCCTCTGCTTCTTGGATGCTGCGGGAGATCCGTAGGTCTCCTGGAGCAGCTCTGAGGGCGCGCGTGTGCACTCCCAGTCTCTTAAAGAGATCTTGCACCTTTTTCAAAATTAGATAAAAAAGTAGAAAAAACGCAATAGCACTCACCAATCAGTGGCAATTCAAACGTCCTTTATTGGAGCATATAGCAAAACATCTTCGCGGTTCAAGGGAGGGAGTGAGAGAGGGAGTGCGACAGGCAAGACGATGACGGCCGTTTCGCGCTAATACCGAGCGCTTCCACGGGTCTACCGGACTACCTATTGTTGGGAAACTCTCCACATCGAGTTATTAATCTCTGGAAAGTCGAGCTGTGCCGCTTACTTTTTTTCTTTTCTTGGTTTTTTCAAAATTAGGTCTCAACCAATGGCTGAGTGTCCCGCATTATTATTATTATTATTATTAAGGGCAGAGGTGCCTGAGCAACAAGTGTTTCCTGTTGCTATTCCAGGTTCTCTTTAGCTGCGTGTCAAGTGGTTCCACAAAAATTTAATTAAACGAATATTCGCTTCACCATTTGTGCCTCCGCTTCCATTCGTTACAATTACCCAAATACAAAATTATATTAGAATTTTTTTGTCCTTGCCAGTCAAAGATTGCAGAGGGAGCCTTGGCATTTACAATAAATTGATTAACACTTATAAAGCCATGTGTTTACGAGTGTGGTGTATCTGAGAATTGATTCTGGAGGAATAGTAATTCAATCCCTCTGCTACATAAGAAGACACAAGTATTATAAATGTCACGTCATAGAACTCTGTTAAAGATTTTGCACTGGGATCTGGGAACCTCAAGCTACACATCTGAATGCATAGCTTGAAATGTCTATTACACAGTGTCTCCTACCAAGTAGGCACTTACAGCTGTTACTGACTAATAAAAATAATTATTACATTTATTTAATCTAATTAAAAACCTAGCATCCATGCCAGTTTAATTCTAGTAGGATTTTGATATTTTGAACTGTAATAAAGCTACAGTTAGGGCCAGAAATATTTGGACAGCGACACAAGTTTTGTTATTTTAGCTGTTTACAAAAACATGTTCAGAAATACAATTATATATATAATATGGGCTGAAAGTGCACACTCCCAGCTGCAATATGATAGTTTCCACATCCAAATCGGAGAAAGGGTTTAGGAATCATAGCTCTGTAATGCATAGGGTCCTCTTTTTCAAGGGACCAAAAGTAATTGGACAATGGACTCTAAGGGCTGCAATTAACTCTGAAGGCATCTCCCTCGTTAACATGTAATCAATGAAGTAGTTAAAAGGTCAGGGGTGGATTCCAGGTGTGTGGTTTTGCATTTGGAAGCTGTTGCTGTGAGCAGACAACATGCGGTCAAAGGAACTCTCAATTGAGGTGAAGCAGAACATTCTGAGGCTGAAAAAAAAGAAAAAAATCCATCAGAGAGATAGCAGACATGCTTGGAGTAGCAAAATCAACAGTTGGGTACATTCTGAGAAAAAAGGAATTGACTGGTGAGCTTGGGAACTCAAAAAGGCCTGGGCGTCCACGGATGACAACAGTGGTGGATGATCGCCGCATACTTAATTTGGTGAAGAAGAACCCGTTCACAACATCAACTGAAGTCCAGAACACTCTCAGTGAAGTAGGTGTATCTGTCTCTAAGTCAACAGTAAAGAGAAGACTCCATGACAGTAAATACAAAGGGTTCACATCTAGATGCAAACCATTCATCAATACCAAAAATAGACAGGCCAGAGTTAAATTTGCAGAAAAACACCTCAAGAAGCCAGCTCAGTTCTGGAAAAGTATTCTATGGACAGATGAGACAAAGATCAACCTGTACCAGAATGATGGGAAGAAAAAAGTTTGGAGAAGAAAGGGAACGGCACATGATCCAAGGCACACCACATCCTCTGTAAAACATGGTGGAGGCAACGTGATGGCATGGGCATGCATGGCTTTCAATGGCACTGGGTCACTTGTGTTTATTGATGACATAAGAGCAGACAAGAGCAGCCGGATGAATTCTGAAGTGTACCGGGATATACTTTCAGCCCAGATTCAGCCAAATGCTGCAAAGTTGATTGGACGGCGCTTCATAGTACAGATGGACAATGACCCCAAGCATACATCCAAAGCTACCCAGGAGTTCATGAGTGCCAAAAAGTGGAACATTCTGCAATGGCCAAGTCAATCTCCAGATCTAAACCCAATTGAGCATGCATTTCACTTGCTCAAATCCAGACTTAAGACGGAAAGACCCACAAACAAGCAAGACCTGAAGGCTGCGGCTGTAAAGGCCTGGCAAAGCATTAAGAAGGCGGAAACCCAGCGTTTGGTGATGTCCATGGGTTCCAGACTTAAGGCAGTGATTGCCTCCAAAGGATTTGCAACAAAATATTGAAAATAAAAATATTTTGTTTGGGTTATGTTTATTTGTCCAATTACTTTTGACCTCCTAAAATGTGGAGTGTTTGTAAAGAAATGTGTACAATTCCTACATTTTCTATCAGATATTTTTGTTCAACCCTTCAAATTAAACGTTACAATCTGCACTTGAATTCTGTTGTAGAGGTTTCATTTCAAATCCAATGTGGTGGCATGCAGAGCCCAACTCGCGAAAATTGTGTCATTGTCCAAATATTTCTGGCCCTAACTGTATGACTGGCATCTTGACCCCAGCCAACACCGGCTAATTATAGGAAATCCTCCGATGAGCCAAGACCACAACTGTTTCACTTTCGCCTAAAATTCATACACCAAGGAGATGATACTTCTCATAATCAAGCTTTCAGATATTCAGAATGCAAAGAAATAACCAAGTATTTTGTGAACATGTAGTAATTACACAGCTATTTATGTTGTGAAGAATGAAAAGTAATTGCACATAAAATTACTATGAAAAAATCCTGGAAATCTCTGCGGAATTTATTATAAAGTGATTACCGTGAAATTACCGAATAAACATTGTGATCGCATTTTTTAGGGGTCTATTATAAAAGAGCCTATTAGAATAAAGCACAATAGTGTTTCATAAAGAAGTACCTTATGGACCTATGGAGGGATTGTTTGGAACAACTAAATGTTATGCTACATTAAAATGAGCTATTTGTGCTGGCAATGCTTATTATGCAACATGTCTGCAATTTACAGAAAGAGCCTTTTATCATCCATGTTGATCTAGTAACATACATTGATGGCACAAGACAGCAGGACAGCATACAATACATCACTCATGAGTCTTATCTATTGTTCTGCCTATTGTCCATCTTACCATCTCAATCCAAAATTGACTTTGTCAGTACATTAACATGGTTTTAGCAAACATAATTTTCTGAAATATTGCAATATTTTAATACATGCATCCCCTGCCCCCATATCCTCTTTTCTCTCTTAAAAGGAGAAAGTTTATTTCTGAGCCATATCTATTCTTTTAAAAAAATAGAAAAACAACACCAGTTCTTACCCTAGCTCTGTAGATTTTAGATATTTGCAAAGATTTTTGATGCATTGTTTAAGCATATTTACTTCAACCAAAATACCAATTGAAAGGTATTCCAAAGCATTGATAAAATGTGGCCAAAGCTAGAAATAGTAGCAAAACAACAAAAGAAGTCCCATCCTCCAGTGAAGCAGATCTTCATTTGTGTTGTCCAACATCCTGGGCACCAATGGCAGTTATTCAGTCCCACAACATCCTAATGTTACATTAGACTAGTCATTAGGTGTCACACATAGTCATGATGTATGTTGAGGGACCAAATAAGCTCCAGAGGCATCAGCTGCGAGGGAGGACTGGACTAGACCCTGGGTCAGTGCAGTGTAAATTGTAATGTTCATCTCTTGTAAGTGGCCATCAAGCCAGTCTAGATGTGACTACTTTGTCTTCCTCCTAGTGAATAGTGTCGTATATTGAAATCTAAAAGAGGTTATATGTGCCTACTGTATATTGTAACACTCAATGGTAGTGATGCAAACTTCAGGATTTTGCTAGCATAGTGTGAGAATGTCTTAATTTTGCACCGTGAGCGTTAGGCTCATTAAATGAGGAGGATCCTCTAAGCCCAAGGTCCAAATGGGCAAATGGTTAACGGCCATCAATGCCTCAGGCAGTTGTTAAGTGCAGGAATTTGGTAGCATGGCCAGGTAGCTGGGATAATGGAAACTGTAGGCAGATGTTCAGGAAACCACTGACAGTCAGCTGTGATGCTGAAAACCATAGACAGGAGATGTCCAGGAGACCACAGACAGCTAGCTGAGATATTGGAAACAGAAGGCAGGCAGGAGACCATGGACAGGCAGCTAGGATTCTGAAACCGTAGGCAGGCAGTAGACATTCAGGAGACCATGAAGAGGCAGCTTGGATGCTGAAAACTGTAGGCAGGCAAGAGACATCCAGAACATCGGTAGGCAGCTTTGATGCTGAAAACTGCAAGCAGGCAGGAGGCATTCCGGAGACCACAGGCAGGCAGCTGGGATGCTGGAAACTTTAGACAGGCAGGAGATGTCCTTTAGACTGCGAATAGGCAGGTTAAAGAATACTAACAAATTCAAAGTTTTAGTACCACTGAAGTCTTAATACCAAAAACACAGGTGTGTGTCTTGGTGAGCCTTATATAGACCCAGGAAGATAATCACAAGGAAACACACCAGGTCTCCTGAAAAGCCTGACATGGAGCACCACAAAGCTCAGCAGAGAGAGGTGAGGGAAGCAAACCACAAATCAGAGACAGGTGCATAACAGTCAGAAACTGGATTCCTGCAAATTTGCAGAAAAAAAGAATAAGGGCAACTCAATTGTTTACAATCAGCTGTAACTTTTCTTAAATTTTATAACTGTCTGAATAAGAGAAATATAGGTGTATGAATCACTGGATTCATATTTTTTGTTCTATATTTTTTATTAAGCCTCCGATAGCTGTCCATGTAATATTCCTATGAAAGGGCAGGATCAGCCAGACTGATAATTGCTTCTTGCTAGTGACTCTTTGTTTCAGGTCATAAAGTGAAGTAGCAAGCAAGGTTTCTTGCATAACATCCACATGCAAAAAGGCCATTATGAAAGCTAAATATGCAGCTCTGGCAAAAATTAAGAGACCACCACATCAAAACCCTGTCATGGGCAGCCCAATCTCCAGACCTGAACCCCATTGAAAACCTCTGGAATGTAATCAAGAGGATGATGATTAGTCACAAGCCATCAAGCAAAGAAGAACTGTTTAACTTTTTGCACCAGAAGCAGTGTGAAAGACTGGTGGAGAGCATGCCAAGACGCATGAAAGCTGTGAATAAAAAGCATGGTTATTCCACAAAATATTGATTTCTGAACTCTTCCTGAGTTAAAATGTTAGTATTGATGTTTCTAAATGATTATTAACTTGTTTTCTTTGCATTATTTGAGGTCTGAAAGCACTGTTTGTTTTTAATTTTGACCATTTTTCTTTGTCAGAAAAAAATGCAAAAATTATTGCTTGGAAATTCGGAAACATGTTGTCAAAAGTTTATAGAATAAAAGAACAATTTACATTTTACAAAAATATACCTATAAAGAGAAAAATCAGACAAACTGAACATTTCCAGTGGTCTCTTAATTTTTGCCAGAGCTGTATATAAAAGCTGGCAGTTTACATCATTTATAGATGCCTGAACAGGCTTGATTTATTTGTATTTATTTTAAAACACACTTATTCCTTTCATAGGAGAGTCAGGACCCCAGTGCAGGATCAGTGTCTGGGTCCACCATCTGTCAGGCCCCAATTGCACATTCACATATTTGCATGCATATTGATTTTATACATATACTGTATGCAGTATATAAAAAATGCATATGTTAATACATTATACTCTAATTTACACCTTACATTCATGTACAGTACAGACCAAAAGTTTGGACCCACCTTCTCAATTAAAGATTTTTCTGTATTTTCATGACTATGAAAATTGTACTGTAATTAGTATAATGTAATATATATAATTAATGTAATATAATATACTAATTAGTATAATGTTACAGGTTATATACACTAGATTCCTTGATAGGGCGTTGATCCAGGGAACTAGTCTGATTGCCGTATGTGGAGTCGGAAGGAATTTTTTTCCCCAATGTGGAGCTTACACTTTGCCACATGTTTTTTTTTTGCCTTCCTCTGGATCAACATGTTAGGGCATGTTAGGTTAGGCTATGGGTTGAACTAGATGGACTTAAAGTCTTCCTTCAACCTTAAGAACTATGTAACTATGTAAAGAAGGATTTGGTCTTAAGGTACCGTCACACTGAACGATATCGTTAACGATATCGTTGCTTTTTGTGACGTAGCAACGATATCGTTAAGGAAATCGTTCTGTGTGACAGCGACCAACGATCAGGCCTGTTATGAACAGATAATTCAGAACCACAAAGGACCTTGAAGTTCAGAGCACACAAAGTGACCTGACAATTACCCAAAAACATAGGACGAGCTCTGAGACGTGGGAACTCTGCTGACCGCAATCCCTAATCCTATCCAACCACACTAGAGGTAGCCGTGGAGCGCTCCTGACCAGACCTATGCGCCTCGAGCACAGCCTGAGAAACTAGCTAGCCCTAAGAAAGAAAAATAAGCCTAGCTTGCCTCAGAGAAATACCCCAAAGGAAAAGGCAGCCCCCCACATATAATGACTGTGAGTTGAGATGAAAATACAAACGCAGAGATGAAATAGATTTAGCAAAGTGAGGCCCAACTTACTGAACAGACCGAAGATAGGAAAGATTGCTTTGCGGTCAACACAAAACCCTACAAACAACCACGCAGAGGGGGCAAAAAGACCCTCCACACCGACTAACGGTACGGAGGTGCTCCCTCTGCGTCCTAGAGCTTCCAGCAAGCAAGAAAAACCAATATAGCAAGCTGGACAGAAAAAATAGCAAACAAAAAATAACACAAGCAAAACTTAGCTTATGCAGAATAGACAGGCCACAGGAACGATCCAGGAGAAAGCAAGACCAATACTAGAACATTGACTGGAGGCCAGGATCAAAGCACTAGGTGGAGTTAAATAGAGCAGCACCTAACGACTTACCCTCATCACCTGAGGAAGGAAACTCAGAAGCCGCAGTACCACTCTCATCCACCAAAGGAAGCTCATAGACAGAACCAGCCGAAGTACCACTCACGACCACAGGAGGGAGCTTGGCCACAGAATTCACAACAGTACCCCCCCTTGAGGAGGGGTCACCGAACCCTCACCAGAGCCCCCAGGCCGACCAGGATGAGCCACATGAAAGGCACGAACCAGATCGGCAGCATGGAAATCAGAGGCAAAGACCCAGGAATTATCTTCCTGACCATAACCTTTCCCCTTAACCAGATACTGGAGTTTCCGTCTCGAAACACGAGAATCCAAAATCTTCTCCACTATATACTCCAACTCCTCTTCAACCAAAACCGGAGCAGGAGGATCAATAGATGGAACCACAGGTGCCACGTATCTCCGCAACAATGACTTATGGAACACGTTATGGATGGAAAAAGAAGCAGGAAGAGTCAAACGAAAAGACACAGGATTAAGAACCTCAGAAATCCTATACAGACCAATGAAACGAGGCTTAAACTTAGGAGAGGAAACCTTCATAGGAATATAACGAGATGACAACCAAACTAAATCCCCAACACGAAGTCGGGGACCCACACAGCGCCTGCGGTTAGCGAAACGTTGAGCCTTCTCCTGGGACAAAGTCAAATTGTCCACTACATGAGTCCAAATCTGCTGCAACCTATCCACCACAGTATTCACACCAGGACAGTCCGAAGACTCAACCTGCCCTGAAGAGAAACGAGGGTGGAACCCAGAATTGCAGAAAAACGGCGAAACCAAAGTAGCCGAGCTGGCCCGATTATTAAGGGCGAACTCAGCCAAAGGCAAAAAGGACACCCAATCATCCTGATCAGCAGAAACAAAACATCTCAGATATGTTTCCAAGGTCTGATTGGTTCGTTCAGTCTGGCCATTTGTCTGAGGATGGAAAGCCGAGGAAAAAGACAAATCAATGCCCATCCTAGCACAAAAGGCTCGCCAAAACCTCGAAACAAACTGGGAACCTCTTTCAGAAACGATGTTCTCTGGAATGCCATGTAAACGAACCACATGCTGGAAAAAAAATGGCACCAAATCAGAGGAGGAAGGCAATTTAGACAAGGGCACCAAATGGACCATCTTAGAGAAGCGATCACAAACCACCCAAATGACCGACATTCTTTGAGAGACGGGGAGATCCGAAATAAAATCCATAGAGATATGTGTCCAAGGCCTCTTCTGGACCGGCAAGGGCAAAAGCAACCTACTGGCACGAGAACAGCAGGGCTTAGCCCGAGCACAAATCCCACAGGACTGCACAAAAGAACGCACATCCCGCGACAGAGACGGCCACCAAAAGGATCTAGCCACCAAATCTCTGGTACCAAAGATTCCAGGATGACCAGCCAACACCGAACAATGAACCTCAGAGATAACTTTATTCGTCCACCTATCAGGGACAGTTTCTCCGCTGGGCAACGGTCAGGTCTATTAGCCTGAAATTTTTGCAGCACTCGCCACAAATCAGGGGAGATGGCAGACAATATTACCCCCTCTTTGAGAATACCCGCCGGCTCAGGCAAACCCGGAGAATTGGGCACAAAACTCCTAGACAGGGCATCCGCCTTCACATTTTTAGAGCCCGGAAGGTATGAAACCACAAAGTCAAAACGGGAGAAAAACAGCGACCAATGAGCCTGTCTAGGATTCAACCGTTTGGCAGACTCGAGATAAGTCAAGTTCTTGTGATCAGTCAAGACCACCACGCGATGCTTAGCTCCTTCAAGCCAATGACGCCACTCCTCGAATGCCCACTTCATGGCTAGCAACTCTCGATTGCCAACATCATAATTTCGCTCAGCAGGCGAAAACTTCCTGGAAAAGAAGGCGCATGGTTTCATCACCGAGCAATCAGAACTTCTCTGCGACAAAACCGCCCCTGCTCCAATTTCAGAAGCATCAACCTCGACCTGGAACGGAAGCAAAACATCTGGTTGGCACAGCACAGGGGCAGAAGAAAAACGACGCTTCAACTCCTGAAAAGCTTCCACAGCAGCAGAAGACCAATTGACCACATCAGCACCCTTCTTGGTTAAATCAGTCAACAGTTTAGCAATACTAGAAAAATTATTGATCAAGCGACGATAAAAATTAGCAAAGCCCAGGAACTTCTGCAGACTCTTCAGAGATGTTGGCTGAGTCCAATCATAAATGGCCTGAACTTTAACAGGGTCCATCTCGATAGTAGAAGGAGAAAAAATGAACCCCAAAAATGAAACCTTCTGAACACCAAAGAGACACTTTGACCCCTTCACAAACAAAGAATTCGCACGCAGGACCTGGAACACCATTCTGACCTGCTTCACATGAGACTCCCAATCATCCGAGAAGACCAAAATATCATCCAAGTATACAATCAGGAATTTATCCAGGTACTCTCGGAAGATGTCATGCATAAAGGACTGAAACACTGATGGAGCATTAGAAAGCCCGAATTGCATAACCAGGTACTCAAAATGGCCTTCGGGCGTATTAAATGCTGTTTTCCATTCATCGCCCCGTTTAATACGCACAAGATTATATCCACCACGAAGATCTATCTTGGTGAACCAACTAGCCCCCTTAATCCGAGCAAACAAATCAGACAGCAGCGGCAAGGGGTACTGAAATTTGACCGTAATTTTATTTAGAAGGCGGTAATCAATACAAGGTCTCAGCGAACCATCCTTCTTGGCCACAAAAAAGAACCCCGCTCCCAATGGCGACGATGACGGGCGAATATGACCCTTCTTCAAGGACTCCTTCACGTAACTCCGCATAGCAGCGTGCTCAGGTACAGATAAATTAAACAGTCGACCCTTAGGAAACTTACTACCAGGAATCAAATCGATAGCACAATCACAATCTCTATGCGGAGGTAGGGCATTGGACTTGGGCTCATCGAATAAATCCCGGTAATCAGACAAGAACTCTGGGACGTCAGAAGGGGTGGATGATGAGATAGTCAGAAATGGAACATCACCATGTACCTCTTGACAACCCCAGCTGGACACAGACATAGATTTCCAATCTAATACTGGGTTATGGACTTGTAGCCATGGCAACCCCAACACGACCACATCATGCAGATTATGCAACACCAGAAAGCAAATATCCTCCTGGTGCGCAGGAGCCATGCACATGGTCAGCTGGGTCCAATAATGAGGCTTATTCTTGGCGTAGCATCAATTCCTCTCAATGGAATAGGACACTGCAAGGGCTCCAAGACAAACCCACAGTGCCTAGCATACTCCAAGTCCATCAAATTCAGGGCAGCGCCTGAATCCAGAAATGCCATGACAGAATAGGAAGACAAAGAGCAGATCAAAGTAACGGACAAAAGAAATTTCGACTGTACCGTACCAATGGTGGCAGACCTAGCGAACCGCTTAGTGCGCTTAGGACAATCGGAGATAGCATGAGAGGAATCACCACAGTAGAAAAAACACAGCCCATTCTGACGTCTGTGTTCTTGCCTTTCAGCTCTGGTCAAAGTCCTATCGCACTGCATAGGCTCAGGTTTATGCTCAGATAATACCGCCAAATGGTGCACAGATTTACGCTCACGCAAGCGTCGACCGATCTGAATGGCCAAAGACATAGACTCATTCAGACCAGCAGGCATAGGAAATCCCACCATGACATCCTTAAGGGCTTCAGAGAGACCCTTTCTGAAAATAGCTGCCAGCGCACATTCATTCCATTGAGTGAGCACGGACCACTTTCTAAACTTCTGACAATAAATCTCTATCTCATCCTGACCCTGACACAGAGCCAGCAAATTTTTCTCTGCCTGGTCCACTGAATTAGGTTCTTCATACAGCAATCCGAGCGCCAGAAAAAACGCATTAATATTACATAATGCAGGATCTCCTGGCACAAGGGAAAATGCCCAGTCTTGAGGGTCGCCACGTAATAAAGAAATAATGATCTTAACTTGTTGAACTGGGTCACCAGAGGAGCGGGGTTTCAAAACCAGAAATAGTTTACAATTATTTTTAAAATTCAAAAACTTAACTCTATCTCCAGAAAATAACTCAGGAATAGGAATTTTAGGTTCTAACATAGGATTCTGAAACACTAAATCTTGAATGTTCTGTACATTTATAGCGAGATTATCCATCAAAGAGAACAGACCCTGAATGTCCATGTCCACACCTGTGTTCTGAACCACCCTGATGTAAAGGGGAAAAGAAAGACAGAACACAGTGCAAAGAAAAAAAAATGGTCTCAGAACTTCTCTTTTCACTCTATTGAGAAGCATTAGTACTTTGGGCCACCAGTACTGTTATGAACAGGTAATTCAGAACCACAATGGACCTTGAAGTTCGGAGCACACAAAGTGACCTGACAATTACCCAAAAACATAGGACGAGCTCTGAGACGTGGGAACTGACCGCAATCCCTAATCCTATCCAACCACACTAGAGGTAGCCGTGGAGCGCTCCTGACCAGACCTATGCGCCTCGAGCACAGCCTGAGAAACTAGCTAGCCCTAAGAAAGAAAAATAAGCCTAGCTTGCCTCAGAGAAATACCCCAAAGGAAAAGGCAGCCCCCCACATATAATGACTGTGAGTTGAGATGAAAATACAAACGCAGAGATGAAATAGATTTAGCAAAGTGAGGCCCAACTTACTGAACAGACCGAAGATAGGAAAGATTGCTTTGCGGTCAACACAAAACCCTACAAACAACCACGCAGAGGGGGCAAAAAACCTAACGGTACGGAGGTGCTCCCTCTGCGTCCCAGAGCTTCCAGCAAGCAAGAAAAACCAATATAGCAAGCTGGACAGAAAAAATATCAAACAAAAAATAACACAAGCAAAACTTAGCTTATGCAGAATAGACAGGCCACAGGAACGATCCAGGAGAAAGCAAGACCAATACTAGAACATTGACTGGAGACTGGAGGCCAGGATCAAAGCACTAGGTGGAGTTAAATAGAGCAGCACCTAACGACTTAACCTCATCACCTGAGGAAGGAAACTCAGAAGCCGCAGTACCACTCTCATCCACCAAAGGAAGCTCATAGACAGAACCAGCCGAAGTACCACTCACGACCACAGGAGGGAGCTTGGCCACAGAATTCACAACACAGGCCCCTCCTGGGAGATCGTTGGTCGCTGAGGACAGTCCAGCACTTTATTTCATCGCTGGACTTCCCGCTGACATCGCTGGATCAGCGTGTGTGACACCGATCCAGCGATGTCTTCACTGGTAACCAGGGTAAACATCGGGTTACTAAGCGCGGCCCTGTGCTTAGTAACCCGATGTTTACAGGTAACTTTGACATAGTGGGAATAACCGAGACATGGTTAGATGAAAGCTATGACTGGGCAGTCAACTTACAGGGTTACAGTCTGTTTAGAAAGGATCGTAAAAATCGGAGAGGAGGAGGGGTTTGTCTCTATGTAAAGTCTTGTCTAAAGTCCACTTTAAGGGAGGATATTAGCGAAGGGAATGAGGATGTCGAGTCCATATGGGTTGAAATTCATGGAGGGAAAAATGGTAACAAAATTCTCATTGGGGTCTGTTACAAACCCCCAAATATAACAGAAAGCATGGAAAGTCTACTTCTAAAGCAGATAGATGAAGCTGCAACCCATAATGAGGTCCTGGTTATGGGGGACTTTAACTACCCGGATATTAACTGGGAAACAGAAACCTGTGAAACCCATAAAGGCAACAGGTTTCTGCTAATAACCAAGAAAAATTATCTTTCACAATTGGTGCAGAATCCAACCAGAGGAGCAGCACTTTTAGACCTAATACTATCTAATAGACCTGACAGAATAACAAATCTGCAGGTGGTCGGGCATTTAGGAAATAGCGACCACAATATTGTGCAGTTTCACCTGTCTTTCACTAGGGGGACTTGTCAGGGAGTCACAAAAACATTGAACTTTAGGAAGGCAAAGTTTGAACAGCTTAGAGATGCCCTTAATCTTGTAGACTGGGACAATATCCTCAGAAATAAGAATACAGATAATAAATGGGAAATGTTTAAGAACATCCTAAATAGGCAGTGTAAGCGGTTTATACCTTGTGGGAATAAAAGGACTAGAAATAGGAAAAACCCAATGTGGCTAAACAAAGAAGTAAGACAGGCAATTAACAGTAAAAAGAAAGCATTTGCACTACTAAAGCAGGATGGCACAATTGAAGCTCTAAAAAACTATAGGGAGAAAAATACTTTATCTAAAAAACTAATTAAAGCTGCCAAAAAGGGAACAGAGAAGCACATTGCTAAGGAGAGTAAAACTAATCCCAAACTGTTCTTCAACTATATCAATAGTAAAAGAATAAAAACTGAAAATGTAGGCCCCTTAAAAAATAGTGAGGAAAGAATGGTTGTAGATGACGAGGAAAAAGCTAACATATTAAACACCTTCTTCTCCACGGTATTCACGGTGGAAAATGAAATGCTAGGTGAAATCCCAAGAAACAATGAAAACCCTATATTAAGGGTCACCAATCTAACCCAAGAAGAGGTGCGAAACCGGCTAAATAAGATTAAAATAGATAAATCTCCGGGTCCGGATGGCATACACCCACGAGTACTAAGAGAACTAAGTAATGTAATAGATAAACCATTATTTCTTATTTTTAGTGACTCTATAGCGACAGGGTCTGTTCCGCAGGACTGGCGCATAGCAAATGTGGTGCCAATATTCAAAAAGGGCTCTAAAAGTGAACCTGGAAATTATAGGCCAGTAAGTCTAACCTCTATTGTTGGTAAAATATTTGAAGGGTTTCTGAGGGATGTTATTCTGGATTATCTCAATGAGAATAACTGTTTAACTCCATATCAGCATGGGTTTATGAGAAATCGCTCCTGTCAAACCAATCTAATCAGTTTTTATGAAGAGGTAAGCTATAGGCTGGACAACGGTGAGTCATTGGACGTGGTATATCTCGATTTTTCCAAAGCGTTTGATACCGTGCCGCACAAGAGGTTGGTACACAAAATGAGAATGCTTGGTCTGGGGGAACATGTGTGTAAATGGGTTAGTAACTGGCTTAGTGATAGAAAGCAGAGGGTGGTTATAAATGGTATAGTCTCTAACTGGGTCGCTGTGACCAGTGGGGTACCGCAGGGGTCAGTATTGGGACCTGTTCTCTTCAACATATTCATTAATGATCTGGTAGAAGGTTTACACAGTAAAATATCGATATTTGCAGATGATACAAAACTATGTAAAGCAGTTAATACAAGAGAAGATAGTATTCTGCTACAGATGGATCTGGATAAGTTGGAAACTTGGGCTGAAAGGTGGCAGATGAGGTTTAACAATGATAAATGTAAGGTTATACACATGGGAAGAGGGAATCAATATCACCATTACACACTGAACGGGAAACCACTGGGTAAATCTGACAGGGAGAAGGACTTGGGGATCCTAGTTAATGATAAACTTACCTGGAGCAGCCAGTGCCAGGCAGCAGCTGCCAAGGCAAACAGGATCATGGGGTGCATTAAAAGAGGTCTGGATACACATGATGAGAGCATTATACTGCCTCTGTACAAATCCCTAGTTAGACCGCACATGGAGTACTGTGTCCAGTTTTGGGCACCGGTGCTCAGGAAGGATATAATGGAACTAGAGAGAGTACAAAGGAGGGCAACAAAATTAATAAAGGGGATGGGAGAACTACAATACCCAGATAGATTAGCGAAATTAGGATTATTTAGTCTAGAAAAAAGACGACTGAGGGGCGATCTAATAACCATGTATAAGTATATAAGGGGACAATACAAATATCTCGCTGAGGATCTGTTTATACCAAGGAAGGTGACGGGCACAAGGGGGCATTCTTTGCGTCTGGAGGAGAGAAGGTTTTTCCACCAACATAGAAGAGGATTCTTTACTGTTAGGGCAGTGAGAATCTGGAATTGCTTGCCTGAGGAGGTGGTGATGGCGAACTCAGTCGAGGGGTTCAAGAGAGGCCTGGATGTCTTCCTGGAGCAGAACAATATTGTATCATACAATTATTAGGTTCTGTAGAAGGACGTAGATCTGGGTATTTATTATGATGGAATATAGGCTGAACTGGATGGACAAATGTCTTTTTTCGGCCTTACTAACTATGTTACTATGTTACTATGTTACCCTGGTTACCGGGGACCTCGGGATCGTTGGTCGCTGGAGAGCTGTCTGTGTGACAGCTCTCCAGCGACCAAATAGCGACGCTGCAGCGATCCGGATCGTTGTCGGTATCGCTGCAGCGTCGCTCAGTGTGACGGTACCTTTAGGCATTAATGCCTCATCGCAGAAAGTAACTACAGTGTACACTGAGTCTGACTCCAAGGCAGTAAGCTGTAAACTATGTAATAAAAAAAACACATCAGGAAAATAACAGCAGATGGAAAAAGTAAACAATTGTAAACATTGTTATTGTATGCTGCCTAAGAATCTAAAGCAATTCGATATTATGAGAATACCACTTTAACCCATTTCCAATAGGTGACATAATAGTACGCACTTCACCGTTTGGTGCAGACTCCGGTGCTGAGTCTGCACCTTTCCGGGCACATAACAGCTGATCTATACTCGGGCACATGACAGCTGATCTATACAGCTGACATGTGCCCGCAACAGCCGCGAGTGGAAAAGCAATCGACCAGTGGCTGTTAACTAGTTAAATGCCACTGTCAATCTCTGACACCGGCATTTAGCTTGAGTTTACAGTAAGCGCATCACTAATCACGCCCATCGGTGACCCCATCACATGATTGTGGGTCACCGATGGGTCGGCATGACAACCTGAGGTTTGCAGCAGACCTCTATGGTTGTCATTGCCAGATTGCTATGAGAGCCACCCCCTGGTCGGCTCTCATGGCAAGTGATCATTTCTGCTACACACAGGTGATCTGATCATCGCCTGTGTGTATCAGAAGCGATCAAAGTACTGCAGCTTTTAGTCTCCCATTGAGACTATTGAAGCATGCAAAAAGTAAAAAAAAGTTTAAAAATATAAAAAAATAAAAAAATATAAAAGTTCAAATCTCACCCTTTCGCCCCATTCAAAATAAAACAATACAAAAATCAAATATACACATATTTGGTATCGCCATGCTTAGAATTGTCTGATTTATCAGTATAAAAAAGAATTAACGGATCGCTAAACGGCATAGCGAGAAAAAATTTTAAAATGCCAGAATTACGTTTTTTTGTCCAACGCAATAAAATTGCAATAAAATCCAATAATGGTTGATCAAAAGATCAAATCCACGCCAAAATGGTATGAATAAAACATCAGCTCGGCGTACAAAAAAAAGCTCTCGCCCAACCCCAGATCACAAATAGTGGACAAGCTACAGATCTTGGAAAAAGGCGACATTTAATTTTTTTAACAAATTTGGGATTTTTTTCAAAACTTTTTTCAAAACTCGTAAATAAAAAATAACTTAGAGATGTTTGGTGTCTGTGAACTCGTAATGACCTGGAGAATCATAATGGTTGGTCAGTTGTAGCATTTAGTGAACATGGTGAAAGAAAAAAAAAACCTCTCTGCCCTCTCTATACACAGAGTGATGACCGGAAATGAGCTGGCACCATCGCTATGACTGGAAGATAAACGCTGATAAGAGAAATAAAGTTTATGGGTAGCATTATTTAACATGTAATAGTAGCATTATTTAACATGACAGGTTCTCTTTAAAACACTATTGTAAAAAGCCTGAGGATGGTAAGCGAGGATACATGGTGGGCTGAAAACTCACTCAACCTTCTTGTGCACTACACACGAAGGAGAAAACTTTTCCCTTAGATCCCAGTCTTAGTCTCTCACCTAGCCAAATCAGATCTCATACTTTGCATTGATGAGTGGAAATATCCCGAAACACTGTGTCTACAAATTTGGATTCTGGTTTGGCTTTTATCCTGTCATGTTGCAAGGCTCGTTAAAGGGTCAATATTGACTTGTATGATTGCTACTTCCAATAGGTGGCACTACAGTTCAAGTCCTCTTCCTCTCTGAAGAGACAATTTGCATATAGGACACAGTACTCTGGACCCGCTATTCAGCAACAACCCAAATGAGGCATTTTTGGACCAAGAGCTGCATCTCCTTGTGGACATTAGCTAGGACATCATCATGCCCATACATCCCTCTATGAGGCCTTACATCCCTCAGATGCAAATGTATGTCATATCTAGGAAGAGTTAAGATAAGATCCAGCAGAAATCTCATGCCTTGATAAAAATGCATCTGCTTTACGAGTATTGTAAATTAGTAAAACATCTCTGATTTGATCATGCAAAAGTTAAAAGTTTCAGACGCGTTTCAGGGCTATGTCGTTAATCATTGCAATGAATGTATGCAATGTATAATTTATTCTAAGTTGTTTTACTGATCTACAGTAAAAGGATCCATCTTAACAAGGCATGAATCCTACTGCTGGAAATGAACTTTTTCTACATTCATCTTGCTGTGCTCCAAGCGCTCCATGCATGGGACGGCAGGATAGAGAAATTTAGGAGAGCTGACTTACCGTACTTTGCTTTCAGATTTGCACATCTCATATCTATTCTCTATTACAAAGAATGGCTGTAACATTCCAAAATCTAAGAGACTGTTCACACTCTGCGTTTTTGCTATTTTTTTTTTCTGTCCACTTTTCAAGGGTAAAAACCGATGCACTTTACATTATCAGGAAAGTGAATTCTGCAATCTCATAGATATAACCCAGTAAAGGATATGACAGTCCAGAACATGGTTCCCTGTAATGTAAGAACATTTTTGTAAGAGGGTGACAGATCGTTTTTCAACCTTCTTGCTTTACAGGCTAATATAGATTTAGTAGGTTCAATTGGAGATGAGACTTTATTGGAGTAAATTATTATCTCAGCTCCGGTCTGAAACCTGACAATTTCATTTTCTTCAACAAAATAAGTTTATGAACTCCAGATATTTGCCATCCTATGCAGATATGTCAGTTATTGAGAGATTTGTGAGGTTAGTAAATGTCTTGTCGCAAAGTAAAACTTTATAGAGCCTTGAGTCATTCCCACTTCAGTTAAACGTGTTCATTAGGTTTATATCACTTCAGCAAGACATCTCACAAGTTATCTTAACAGTTCACAAAATTTAGTTGAACGTATAGTGCTGACTTTTCTCAGTCTAATAATGTGTATAGCAAGGGCAAGAAAAAATGAGGTAAAAGTTAGAAATAATGTGATGATAGATATTAGATAGATAGATAGATAGGTATTAGATGGATAGGTATTAGATAGATAGAAACTGTAAATAGATAGATAGATAGATAGATATATGATAGATACAGGATAGATAGATAGATAGATAGATAGATAGATAGATAGATAGATAGATAGATAGATAGATAGATAGATAGATAGATAGATAAAAAGAAACATAGATAGATAGATAGATAGATAGATAGATAGATAGATAGATAGATAGATAGATAGATAGATAGATAGATAGATAAGTAAAAAATTGGAACAGCATCAAAATACTACCTTACAAGCCATGCAGAGCTTTTCCGACCAGCAATCCAATGGTCATAAAATGATAAACTCAAAAAAAGGAAAAGCAGCACAAAAGAATTGAAAAGAGTGGATTTAATGCCTGAACGGCGTGGCAACGTTTCGGATGTGTTATCCTTTGTCAAGGATAGA